>NC_092504.1:82995737-83298767 GCF_047511675.1 Marmota flaviventris
CTTTCCATAGGCCTTTAACTAAAATCTAAGAACTATGTCTATTTTTTATAAAAGCCTATCTTTGGCTTAAAGGAAGAAAAAAAACAAGACAACTTTTATTAAATAATGTCAATAAATGAAGCCTTATTATACCCTACTTACTGAATTTCTTATGGAATATACTTTCATAAGTAATAATAATAATACATTATTTTAAACTCAAAATTGATACATCTCAGAGCTGACCAAATAAAGAGACGAATCTTACAGAAGTCTTCTAAAAACATAATTTCTGTTGGGAAATCAAAGAGGCCAAATTGAGAGAGTAGAAAAGACCATTTTTTCCTGATCAGTTGCTTTAAAAAAATCACACACACACACACACACACACAAACGCAGTGAGGGTAATCAGTGACTACTATCTGAAATAACATCAAAATAGAGCCATTTTTCCATTACAGTTTTAACCTAGGTGTTATAGTCAGTACATCAGGTAGTATTTTCCAATACAGATCCATTTTGTGGAAATGTAAATTTATTGGTTTTTACCATAATCTGAGTGGAAATATTAATTAACAATTGCCAGCTACTTAGCCTAACCTGACTATTTGCATGGCCCAATTCCTTATTAAAATAATTGTGTGACATTATCTCATTTTATAATGTGTCCATATTTCTACTGAACTTGACTTCACTTGTAAGTGCCAGGCTCACATGCAGATCTTGCAAAAAAAAAAAAAAGGTTTTAGGATTTTTTGTTTGTTTGTTTGTTTGGGTTTGGTTTGGTTTTTTTATTCTGAAAAATAAAATGCCTCCAAATTTTTAATAAGTCAATTTTGGAAGAATTGGTTATTTTTTATTTAATACATATCTTAGTATTAACTGCACTAAAATTAACTTATAATTTCAGTAGTGTGTCACTTTCTTTACATGAAAGAAATAATTTAAGAGTTCAAGGATCAAAGTAAAACACACTAAATGCTAACATTCTCATGTACTGTTGTCTCTCACTTGTTCTTACAAGTTTTTAATTCCGCATTTTAAGTATATTAGTTCTTTTTGGAAAGATTCTTTTTTTAAATTACTTTCATAGAATGACTGTATTCATTAAAATGAATTACTATTACTGTAAGTCAGCATAAAATACTCTTTATTTGTGGGTTTGACAATTAAGAATGAATGTTACTTCTTTCAGTTTGATTTGCTACATTTCCTTCAGTACTACTAGGTCTTTCTGAAGGCATTAAAACATCCTTTATTTTTTAACTCTATATTCAGGGGTTATATATAATTGCTCCTAAGATCATCTACTCACCATTTATAAGAACAGAAAAGAATATCTTTTTCCCAGTTCTCATTTTATCCTTTTACCAATAAATGTGGTCAAATCAGTGAAATGCTACGATTAGCCTAGTTTGGGTCAAGTGCACAATTTTAGCATTTTGATAAGGAAATCAATACTAGGAAGACTAAACTATATTCACTATGATCTTTCTTCACCAAGCCTTCTTCTCATCTCACTCAACGAATTTTCCTTAACAACTTGTCTGCTTTAATTATCATCGCCTAAATTAGGGATCTATTAGCTCAGATTTCTCTGTGAGGCAATAAGTCAATGTTTGAATGACTTTAGGCATCTTGACCAGTAAGCTCCCACACATATCAGCAAGCCCTAAAGACCCACCCAAAAGCCATTTCTAGTGTAACTGAAGTTATCTAGCCAAATAAGATTGAAACCCAGATATCTCTTTAACAATTTCATGTACCTTATCCCTCTGACTGGTGAGTCCTACTGAATCAATATTCTTTGCTATAACTGATCAGCCACTTGTATATATTCCTAGTGTGTACTCCTAGTTCAGGCCAGTGAACCTCTATATTTGACTATTTATTGGGTTCTCCACTTCTAGGATTAATCACCTTAGATTCCCTTTCCAAACTTGAATTTGCCAAAGCAGTAACTCTAAAACATCTACAGTAGGTATGAGCTTTGCACAACAAAATACTTTTAAGCAAAGTCATGTTTACTTTGTGTTACTTAAAGAAACTTAACCCGTTGTATATTGGATGTCACCAGAGATGCATAAAATTCAGTGAAGTCATTGGAAGACATCTACTTCCAAACTGAGATAGAAATCCCAAATTGACACAAAGGTCTCAAGAATTAGGTAAAATCGGGGCTGGGGTTGTGTCTCAGAAGTAGAGCACTTGCCTAGCATACATGAGGCACTGGGTTCGATCCTCAGCACTACATAAATATAAAATAAAGATATTGTGTCCACCTATAACCAAAAAAATTATTTTTTAAAAAATCAGGTAAAAACTAAAACTGGACAGACTAATGTTCATATTTGTATTTAGCAAAATGGACATATTAGAAGCAAAACATAAACATCTTTCTGAAAAGCAGACCACCACCTTCCTTGCATGTACCATCACACTTTGAGTACCACATTCAATTCTCATTTGAGATATGCATTCAACACCTCTCCTCAGATGGTTGCTGCTTCCTCCTCATGCTCAACATTCCAGATACCATTCCTCCTCTATTTGCATATAAGCCTACGCTACAAGTCTTAAGGATGGTCTAAAGTTTTATGAATCTTAAGTCTGTTATATTTGGAATTAACAACACTGAATAATTGATTAATTATAAACTGACATTTAAAACTCAGGTGGTTTCATATAAAAATATGAATTTATAGCTTATCTTGAAAAATTGAACATCTGGCAAACACTGAGCATATATTTATCATGTGAAGAAAGCTGAGTAACTGCTTCTAATTCATAAGATTTATCTTCAGTTAACCACAGTACCTAACACTCCTTACTCTTTTTTGTTTTTTATATACTGTATCTTTGTTGGCAAAATGTTTCAGAGAAAAATAGACACCAAGATCCTAACTTCTAAAAACTTCAGCATACATCTTTAAAAAAAAAAACTTCCCTACATAACCACAATATCATTATTGTTTGGAAAAATTACCAATAATTCCTAATGTCATCTAGTACTCAAGCTATGTTCAAAATATCCAATTATTCTCCAAAATACGTATTTAGAGTTGGATTATTTTAATGGTTTATTCATTTATTAAATATAGCTAAGTATACTCATTTAATTTACTTACCTTATTCCAGGTGGCATTTGAAGATATTAGGAAAAATATTTTTAAAATGTCTTTACTTTTGGGGCAAAGGAAATTTTACAACCTCAAAACATGGAATCCTATCTAAATCACATCCATACTTACCTCTTTGGTGGATGGGTGATGGAAAATATACCTGGATGCTCCGTTTCAATAATACCTATGAGACTGCTTGCTCTGATAAAGCTGTAGCCACCTGTCTCATGACTATTTTTATTTAATAAATAAATTAAACACTACAAAGCTATAGTCTTCTGTGACACTGTTTGTTGAAAATTTCAGGTGAACTCATATAATGTACTTTAAAATATATTGCATGTACTTTAAAATACTATCTTATTTTCTTTTGAATTGTGCGTCATTACTATAATTAGAAGGCTAGGATATACTCTCTGAGAAGACAAACAGAGAGAAAGAACTTAGAATGATCTCTTAGCAGTTCATTACTGTATTCTAATTCTGTTTCTGCATATTGTCAATTGATTATGCATTTCCTGTCTATATTCACTTTCTGCCAGCAAATCATGAAAATCACATTCCATTCCTTTTATACACATCTCCTGACCAAGGTGGGGGGGGTAGTTCAAACAAGTTTATTACATAGCATTGATTTTAGACTACACAACACTGGAGCATAAAAAATGGCAAAATGTAGCCCTCAAAAGGATATAATTGCAAAAAAAATGATTAAGTAAAACAGTTATCAGAATAGAAACAAAATTTGTCAATCAAACCAGTACGTAAAATAAATAAAAATGTAAATTATAATTTTAAATTTACACACAAGATACAGTTTTTTTTGCCAACAAATTATAGGATACTAAACTGGATTATCATGCTTCAAGCTCTTGCCAAAGGCTTTTGAATTCAGTTATGCCCACACTGAGCAATCTGTGATCATATGTGAACAACCCAACCACTTTGGTCTCATTTTCTTTACTGGCAAAATAAGGGTTTGACAGTTTTCCAGTAATATCTATTCTATTGAAATTTGTGTGTAAGCATTCTAAGTCAGCTTATTGCAAGAAGCATGCTAATTTGATTTGAGTGGAACATTTCCCCTTTCTTGAAATCTACATAAACACTGAGAAAATCTTACCACATGCCTTTTTGTTGTTGTTGTTGTTCCTCATCTCCTTTGAAATCCCCAAACATAAATATTTTATTTTATAGATAGGGAAACTAAAATGCAAGAAGTTTATCTCAGGTATATATTAACTAATAAGAAACAAAGTCAAGAACTCAGGTCTCTAATTCTAAGCCTTCTCTCCAGACCACCCTCACTATCATGCAACCAATATACACTTTGAGAAGATGCTTAAAGTGTGAATGGCAACGTGTTCAAGATCCTACATGTACTTACAGATTTACTTTCTCTATTATTCAGGGAGATGTTCTGCCCTTCTGTAGATAAGAAAGAGAAAGTTCCCTTCTGGTTTTGCTCCTTTACCACCCTTTTGCCCCCTTCTTCTCCTCCTCCTCTCCCTTCCCTTCAAGAGTTCCAGTTTTTCAATGTGTAGTTTATTAACACAGAGCAGTATGCAGGGTATGTGAAATAGGAATGATTAACCTGGTTCCTATATTTGGGTTCCTATTATGCCCAGAACTGTCAAGGAATTAGCAAACGGATCTGTGAGCTAACACTAAAATAAAATTATTGAGAATATTAGAATACATGTGTACTGACATGGTTTTAAAATATGACAGCAGATTCTTTGACACGCCTCCGCACCAGAGGTGAAGTCTAATTCTCTCCTTTCAAAAAATCGACTGTCCTCCATGACTCACATTCTGACAAATTGAATTCAGCTGAACTGACATGACTTCTGAGGCTAACTTGTAAAACTTTCCACCTGGCTTTCTCTTATAGAAACAATCTGTTACACTGTGAGACAGGCTAGGACACATGCTGGTATTCTGGTGATGACAACCCAAGTCCCAGTTGACAGCATCAGCTACCAGATGTGGGTGTGAAGAAACCTTGGAGACATCTCCATCTCCAGTCACTGATTGACAGAAAATCCCTGAAAGTCCAACAGGGAATTGCCTGGGTAAACCAAGTCACTTTTAGAACCACAATATATTTGAGGGTCCATTATATAGTAAGAAATAAGTGAACATACACGTTGTATCTGAAACTCTATTTTTATTTTCCCTCACCCATGAGCCCAGGCAGATAGATGGTATGGCTACTCTTCATTTTACCATACACACTACATTTTCCACAGGCTAGTATCCTCTGCCTACCTCATCATAATCTCAGAATCTGAAAAGTCTGGAAGATTCCCACATAGAGTCCAGTACACATTTTATAGATGAAACTGGTGTTTAGGGAGGAACAAATACAGGAATTAGGTCTGGGAGCAGGATTTCTAGTTCATTACTTTGACTACAGTTCCCCCACTGCTTTTCCCAACTATTGTCTTTTCCTGGTTTCTCCAAAATTCTGGGAGAAGTCAGTTTTCACAGGGTGGTTTTCCCAGGAACTAGATTCTGAAAAGGGAAGACCTTCAATTCTGGATGCTGAGATCTATTCTGCAGCCTCTGAAATCTCCAGAACTCCTAGGCTGTGGGAAGTTGCTGAAGCCTGACAAGAAGTTTCTGCAGAATTTGGATCTACTGAGAGATGACAAAAATTGGTTTGGTCATCTCTTCTTCATATTTGCAGTCTCTAATTGGCTTCTCCTCACTGCAGAAATGAAAAGAATCTAGTTCTCCAACCAGTTTAGAGAAAACACTCTGCAGCAACAAAGATGGGAAAGTTCCACCCCATTCTGATGGGGTCCAGGAAAATCAGGCAAGCACAGGGCAGGCAGAATGATGTCAAGGATCTGGTGAGACTACTCTTGACCCTGGAAAGTTGCCACTGATAGGAGGCATAACCTTACATTCTTTTCATTCTATAATTGAGGGTGTCATGGTGTGTTATTTGACTTTCTAGGAAAAAAAATGTTTTCTCAAAATTTAATTTTAAGTTGTCATCAGGACTAGCAGATTGTGTCCATAGAAAGTATTTACTAATGTACTGAAATTATCAGCAATTAGAGCTTCCTGCCTGTCTGCCCCAATCTACTTCCACTCCTATTGCACCACACTGATTCTTGGCCTCTTCTAAAGTAGGAAAGTCTACCCTGACAGATACACTCCTTTAGATAATCAATAACACCTCAAGGCACCCTCAGCATTAAGGATTAATTAGCTATTAATATCCCTAATGGAATCATTTCCTGTCTCCCTATTTGGTAAGAATTGCCTACACAGTTTTTAATACTGATGTATAAGACACATCTGCGTCTAGTAAATCACTATTTTTGGGAGGTGTTTACTAACAGTTACCTTAAGTGATTAGAACTTACAGTAAGACTGAAAACCTCAGCTCTTGCTAGTTTTGCCTGTCAGTGTCTATTCTGACTTTTATAATTGCACCTCAATTTCCTTTGGAAACCCCCCACTCACTCTTTATTGATCCACTTGACTAAGTGATGCTAACCCCACATCACCTCCCACTCTACGCTCCTATTATAAATAAATTTGGTTGATTAACATTTTTCCATACCCCTAGAGAAAGTAATTGTTTCAGACACCTCTGATGCAATGAGGTCCAATAAGAATCAGTCTCAAGATTTGCTGAAATTGTTGGGGAGGGAGTTTTTGATTCTCAGTAGCCATGTCATAATAAAATGGAGAAATTGTGCCTATTATTTAAGGTAACACAAATGAAAGGACAGATAATAGATGTAGTGAAAAACATGGAATCCTAATTAAAACCATGCCTTAAACCAGACACCTCACAGTGTTGAAAACAAATAAGCTCCTCCCTTTGGCTCAAGCCAATTTGAACTGTTTACTTTATAATAACAGTGTTAATCTGTTGCATAATTGGATGTTACTATGAAATGCAGAAAACCAAGTTCCGATTTAATTGAACACCAAGCAAGGTAATTTAGATGTTCAAGTTGAAACATCTCAGGCATTGAAGAACAAGTTTTATCTATCTTCAAAGATGGAGCCTCGAAGAGAGGAGTACTGAAGAAACTAAAGCAAATATATTTTATTACACTAGTATCTTCAGTGAGCACCCAGACCAGTGGATAGCTTGATCTTGGCTAACTATGAAATAGCTTAAGACTTGTGGATTTGAAAATTCTATTAATGAGCAATTACTAGAATTAATAAAATGATTTATTTGGCTCAGCATTGTATAGGTAAGTAATTTGAACTGGTGTCAGCTGGATGAACTTCTGGTCTCACTTGAGCTCACTCATGCATCTAGAGTTAGCTTCTAGTCTACTAAGCAGCTGTTTCTGGACTTGGCTACCTGAGTTAGGGCAAAGGTGGTAATTAGTCCAGCCTATCTGAGATTATTCACATGGTACAGTCAGGGTTCCAAAAATTATACAAGAGATCTAGGCTAACAATTTACTGTCATTGCATTACATTCTATGTGTCAAAGTAAACCATCCTGATGATGGAAGGGATTATAAACTCAGATAGCAGAGAGTCAATGAGAACTCAGATTATTTAGCCTAACACTCCTAATTTAGAGGATGAAAAGCTAAAGGCAATGATTTCACCAAGTTTCCCTCTGACCATGAAGAAATATTCAGGCCTCCAAAATGATACCTGCTTACACTAATATTTTGTCTGCTATAACTCCCACATTTTGTTTTCAGCTATTTCAATATACGATCAAAGTTATGCTGATCTACTTGAAATCTCTGTGAAGTGATTAAGAAAGATATAGCCTATATTTTTTAATTAACAATGGAAGAAACACATCATCTTACTCTCAAGAGTAAGATAAAATATATGGAGTTCTTTCTGTAGGTTGGACAGTAGGGATATAATAACAACAATAATAAAAGAGTAGAATAATGAATAAATAAATACATAAATAAATAATAAAGATAACTTATTTTGTTAGATTATTTTTCAATATAATTAAGCAATATCATCCATGCAAAGTACCTGGTACAATTACCAACTCTCTTACACTAGTGACTAGAGTACTCACAGAGTGTATTCACTCAGACTTTCTCCACACCACTCAGTTAACAAGCACACTTACCTTGGTTAACACATTGTCTCAATGCCAGGTATAAATGTGTCTTTAAAAAAATCTCATTCACTTTCAGGAAATTTTAAAATATAAACAGGAGATGTCTAAATGTAGGAAGTTAACTCTATGCTTTTAACCTAAAGTTGGTTATCATCATAGCCCCATTTCTCAAAGGATAATCTTCCATAATCATTTGTGTATACCAAGGGAAAGAAGCATCAACTTCAATAATGCAAAAATGATAACCATAATAACACTGACAAAGTAAATTGGAAGGTTGTCTTAGCATCACACAAATATTTATTTTATAATTTCAGAAAGTTCAATACAATGAAATTATAAAATATCCAATTCTAAGAATAAATCTTATAGAATCAAGCCAAGTCCTGAACTACTTTTATCCCTAAACCCTCATTTAATTGGAAAAAAGATAAGAAAGTTGTGAACAAATTTAAGTATTTTTATATTTTTATTAATTTTCAGAATTATTGATATAATGGCCAATTTTTTTAAAATTTGTTTTACTTGTATATGGACACAATATCTTTATTTTATTTATTTTTATGTGGTGCTGAGGATCAAACCTAGTGCCTCACACATGCTAGGCGAGCACTCTACCAAGGAGCCACAACCTCAGCCCCTCAAATTTCTTAATGAAAGAATTCATGACTTGCAAAAGTCCTATCATAAACATATAGTATCTCCCCAGATACTTTTGAAGCAGAATTGTGATGTAAGAAAATTGAGTTTGACAACTTTAGGCAACTTTTAAGAATGAAACAATGAAACAATTATGTTTATTTTTATAGGCTAAACATTAAAAAAATTAAGATCATGTTTGCTATTCTTTGATTTTGCTAATATTTAATCAGCTACTTATGTATTTCAACAGTTCTTTGGTTTTGCTAATATTTAATCAGCTACTTATGTATTTCAAGTGTTAAAAGTTTCTAGCCAGGTGCAGTGGCACACACCTATAATCCCTGTGTCTTGGGAGGCAGAGGCAGGAGGACAGCAAGTTCAAAGCCAGTCTCAGCAATTTAGCGAGGCACTGAGCAACTCAGTGAGATACTGTCTCTAAATAAAGTTGTTTAGTGCCTCACTAAGTTTCTGAGGCTGGCTTTAAACTCTCCTTCCTCCCCTCTCTAAGTGGATGCTGATCCATAATGGGGCAGCAGGGAGCAAGGGAGTATGAGAAAAATGGAGGAATATTGGGCAAGGGGAAGGAGGGTAGGAAGGATTCATGGGGGCAGGAAAGATGGTGGAATGAGATAACATCATTACCCTAGGTACACATAAGAATGCACATATGGTCTGATGCTACATCATGTACAACAACAGAAACGTAAAGTTGTGCTTCAATTGTGTACAATGAATCAAATGCATTCTGTTGTCATATGTACCTAATTAAAATAAATTAATTAATTTTTAAAAAGAGAAAGTAGTGAACACAGCCTCAGTGAAAGCTTGTAGTGGTTAGCATCTTTGAACTTAAAACATGTATTTTCCTTCTATAAATCTGTGAATATGTGTAAATATCCTCTGTGTGTTCTAAGATACCTCTTAAATACTAAATATAACAGAGTTGTCATAGATCCTTGGGGAAGCAGAGGGAGAATGGCACTTGAAGAAAATATCTTAGCCTTGACATTTATGTAAATTTCACTTTTTTGCCATATACCAAAAAAAAGTTTGTTTTAACATTTCAGCATACTTTAAGTGATTTTGAATCAAGTGAAATTAATGCTTCTAAAAAAGAAAAAAAGGAGAGGAGGGATGTGGCTCAGTGGTTGAGTGCCCTTGGATTCAGTCCTCAGTACAGGAAAAAAAAAATGAGATATCCTAACTCCTTAAATATAGTATAGGAAAAGTTTTTATAAAAATATATCTATTTTTTTCATGATAGTTTTTCAATGATTTATAAAGTACATCTGCAAGAACAAATGCCTCATGAAAGTAAGAAGTTACATGGTATGAATTAAAATTATATGCAGCTTTATTCTCATAATCAAATTGCATGCATATATATCCTTTTCCCCTTAATATTTTCTAATAGGCTAAGAATGTCCAATAACTCCATGCTGGTCATCAGAAATATCATTCTAACTACATTATTAAGTTAAAATCATTTGGTAATTTAAATGTGTATGGCACCTTTTGAATATGGGCAAAGGAATTAAATGGGTCTCAAATTACTTTTCTTGTATAGTTGGATAAGATCAAGAGAAAAAGCTTTTTTAATGAATTATAATAGTTATGAAAACTTGGTTTATACATGGTAGCTATGTCTTCATACTATGTTTGAGAAAATATAGTTATCTGGTTAGTTTCAATATTTTCTTTAGTTTTTTCCTTTGAACTGCTACTTCTTATTTCATGCTTTATTTCACATAGTTCTGTAGCCTTTGAAATGCAAACTCAAGACACAAGCAGATTCTGGGTCTGTTGAGGGTTTATTTCTCAAAGGCCATGACTTCTAATTCCATCGTCAAATGGTGAAATGGGCAAGCAAACTCCCCTGTGCCTCTGCAATAAGGACACTAATACCACTCATTTGGGCTCTACCCTCATGACCTCATCAGGCCCTAAATGCCCCACCCTTAATATCATTGCATTGAGGACTACATTTCCATATACAAATTTTGAGAGATGAAGAAGGTTCAGACCATAGCAAGACCAATCCTTCTTTAAAGACTTAACTCTATTCATATTTTTCCCTTTATTTAATATTGGTGATCACCTTGGTTCATTGATATTTAACAAAACATATATAAATTATATTTACACATATTTACATTTATAGTACTTTTAACATCTCTCATATGGATTATAAATTCTATAAGACAGATGTCACAGGTTTTCAACCTTTTTTTAACTTTCTAAGTGAACTTATCTTTTTATGGTAAAATAAAATTCACTTCAGGCCTTGGGCAGAGTAGAGAAAAATGTGCAATGAACGGAAGACATCCAATGCATTTAGTTATTCTGCAATCCACATATGTGAGACAATTAAATATACTTGGGTGGTTACAAATGTCAAAATTGAATCTGAACATATCATAGATTATGTCAATAGATTCATGCCACTTTCCCAGGAAAAGTGAATAAGAAGGATGCTAGATTGAATTCAGTGAAAACTAAAGTTTAATTTGGTTTTCAATTTCAGTTCACAGTTGAATGCTTAATATTGCCAAAGAAGTATTAAAACAATTTTTATGGCTGATTCTGGATCTCTCTTGTTTTCGAATATAATTGTCTTATTCTCTATCAAGTTACATGCCTTTCATTGGCTATAACATCCCATCAGAATGCCTTACACATATTAAACACTGAATAAATATGACTTCATGCTGACTTGTACTACATTTAAGAAAAGAGACATTTCTTCAAAAGTTATTTATTTCTTTAATTTTAATATGAATTACTTAACTAAAACCTACATATATTTAGGTAAAGCTTTCATGAATTTTCTTATTCACTAAGTCAAGAAATATTTGGACATTATATAAATCACTCTGTTATTAATGCATTTGAAATACTGAAATGAATAAGATATCCAGAGTCTATCTGAAGCTTAACAGGTAACTGGAAGATATAAAATCTGGTATGATCAGTGTTAAAATAGGAGAAATTATTTTGTTGATAAAAACGAGCCCTTGCCTGTAATCCCAGAGACTCAAGAGGCTGAAGGAGGAGGATGGCAAGTTTGAGGTCAGCCTGGAAAACTTAGCTGGAATCCATTAAAAAAAAAAAGGACTGGTTTTATAACTCAGTGGTAAAGTGCCACTGTGTTCAGTCCCCAGTACTGAAAAAAAGTAATGCATAATGGGAGTAAAGAGAAAATATTGTTCCTTCCAAATATAAAGTCTATGTGGGATGAGCTGAACCAAAACTAGGGAAGAGAGTGTGTTGGAGCAAGATAGAAAATAGTAGTCAATTTTGAGGAATGGGCACATGAGGGTTGATTGAGCTTATTAACATAAGCAAAAGCAATACCTGTGTCAACCCATATCATATTATTGAGAACTCCAAGATGCTCATGCTTAAGAGTCTTGTACACTGTTGAATAGCTGTCCACCAAATGTTTAAGGCTTTTCTTGCAGGACATCCTCCTTCCAGACTAGACTTTGCTGAGTATCTATTTAAACTTTAATTGTAGTAATGTTCTTCAATAAAAGTCAAGATTTGAACAGAGCCTCCACACCCAGAAAATGGAAGTGGATTTCATATTTCAAAAGTTTCATATGGAAAACTGAAGTACAGATTTTAGATGAGTCTGGACAGTGACCCAACCCTATAAAATCTGCTTCTAATATTTTCTGGGTTCGAAGGCAATAAGTCTCATTTTGTTGAAATCACACCAAGTGATCTGACTAATAATTTCAGTCCTTACTACTTGGAAAAATCAGAGAAAATGTCAATATGCATTTACTGAATTCATGAATTGTAATTGCCAAGGAAAGCAATATGGAATAGAGTTGGACTTTAGAAGAAACTTTAAGTTTAAAAAAAAAATCATAAAATTGTTGAAGAAAGTCTAAAAGACTTTGATCTCCAAAGATAAAATGTCAATACTGATGACCTAATCAGAAATTAAGGTAACACTCTCATACATAGGAATTGGCAATGCAGAGTTTGCTCAAGTAATAGGTATATCTTTTAAAAAGATGAAAAGAGACAACAAGCAAAATGCCAAAACTTGCATCAAACTAAATCTGATTGGGAAACTAAAGAACAGAATAAGCTGAACTTTCAGAAGAAAGGCAATAAAATAATTACCTGGACTATGGCATGAAAGAGAATAAACACAGACTGAGACAAGATAAGTAAAGAACTCCATGTCTTTTTCATTCATAAAGATATATGGATGCTGATCCATAATGGGGATGATGGGAAGATCATGTAAGGAATGAGGAACTTTACATAGGGCAAAGGGGAGGGAGAGAAAGGGAAGGGGCATAGGGATAGGAAAGATGGTGGAATGAGATGGACATCATTACTGTAAGTATATGTATGAATACCTGAATGGTGTACCTCTACTTTGTGTACAACCAGAGATATGAAAAATTGTGCTCCATATGTGAACTATGAACTGAAAGAAAAAGAGAGGATTTTTATGTCAACAATGGAGTCCCATCTATCTATAAAATTGCAGAGATTTAGATGGCTTTAGATTGCATGATTTCTAAGCAAATATAAGTTGTAAAGCATTTTTTCACATATACCCATTCCAGTTCATTTTCATGGTCATTATTTTGTCTCAAATATTGATCATCTAACTCAGAGCAAACAAAATCAAATGGAAAATCTGTCTCTTTTCTATATATTCTACGATATATTCTACAAACATTCCCTTACTAGTGTAAAAAGTCCTTATAAATAAATGCAGATATTTAACAATCCACACATGACACATTGAACTGCTTCCTCACACAGCAAAATGAATGAAATAAGATTTCCTTTATACTTCTATGGTAGAAATTGTCAGATATCTTTGGTCAGTGAGCAAGTACTTCTTTCAAAGTTTCCCAAAGAAAGTTGTTTTAAAATTGTTTTTTCTATTCACTCTTTTACAATATATTTTATTCAACTAGGGAACTATCTTTTTGTTTTCCCACCAAAATCTATTATTATTTAAGGCCTAAGAAAAAGGGCAGGATCCTCTGAATAAAGTAATATTTTCAGGATAGCACCTTGTACCTTTTCATACCAGATAATTTACATTATTTTCCTGGTCTGTGAGTTGTTTTGTCAACACCATAAGACTTCAGATATATGTTTCAATATGAAAATCCTGAAAATTGTTAAGAAAATCTTTGAAATGAGCCAAATATTAAGGTACCATAGAACAAACATTGCTACTTAGATTATTACAAGTTCAAAAGAAAGTCTTATAAATGTAAAGTAAATTTATATCCACATTCCAATTTTTTGTTTGCAGTGTAAATAACTTTAATGCATTTAATAAAAATGTATTATGAACAATATAATTTTGATGATAAATAAAAGATGAAAACTTTAATAATTAATACATTTTTATCTAAATACAACTGTCTTCCTAAGATATGATAAGATAGATAGAGTACTAAACTTGGACCAAAGGATATATTTTAGGAAACCAAAAATACAGAAAATAAATATTTAGTAAAAGCAGTATAATTATAATTGTTTCCTAAAAATACTAGTCCCATTTTTTCTATTATCACTTCTCTCTTTCTTAAAAGAAAAATGTATGTGAACTTTCTTTCAATTAAATGAAAATCAATAAAAGTGTTATTGCAGCTAAGTTTTGGTGATCCAAATGCTAATATAATTCAAATGTATAGCTTTTTTAAAAAAATAGTTTTATCACAAAACATACAATACATTAAGAAGTATATGGGTGAGAGATTTATCATTTTTTTTCAAAGTATCATTTTTTAATTAAGTTTCTCAAAGTTGAGAAAAAATAAAATAGATGGAATTTCAAGAAAGACATCAAATCAGAGCTAATATACTTTTTTATTTCTTCTTATATTTTTATAAAATGATTTTCATCTAAAGTGTGGGAGAGAAATAATTAAATATGATTAACTTTTTTACATTGTCATTTAACTATATAATTTGTGTAATATGCATTTAAGACTTAGATTCAAAATTTACCTCAACATTTTTCAGACATTTAATATTTTTATATATCTATCAATAAAATTGAAAGTTTTCTATCCTAAAGTATATCTATCATTATGTTTTAGTAATAATACCAGTGATGATTATAATGATGATCATGATGATTATGTTTTGTTTGGTTGTTTAAACATTTCTTTACCATAAATTCTTTTCATGTTAATAGAAATTGTAAATTTATACAACTATTTGAAAGAAAGTTTTCTTTCAATGTTGCCTAACAACAAAAATAGCATTTGTCATCAGTACAATTCTGCAGTAAATGATGTTGTTAAATATACATTTAAATTCTGAAATTTGTGGTTTGTTGTTGTGTCAAACTTAAAATATGAGTCAGGAATGTTGGCACAATCCTAGCAACTCTGGAGGCTGAGGAAGGAGGATCTCAAGTTCCAGGCCAACAATTTAGCAGGAATCTGTTTCAAAATTAAAAGGATTGGGGATGTAAGTCAGTGGTAGAACACTGTATAGCAGAAAACAACAAATGAAATTTAAAACAGAATAGAAAATATATTGGATACAGCAAATAATTCAAGACTGTTTTCTGAGTCTCAGGAAAAATATAGACTAAATATTTTCATGGATTTGCTACATATTTGATATTGTGCCATTTTTATGATTTTACTTAGAAGTTAAATATGTTTTCTATACTATTAAATTCAAATACAATATCAAGTAACATTTAGAGACATCAAACATTGTGATATAGAATACTATGTTATTTATTTTTGCTACTATCTATTATTTCCTGGAATTTGAAATTTACCAGGCAATGAATTCTTATTCTCTAATATATGGACTCTGTCACTAGCATTCTAATATTTTGATTAAAATACATATGTTGTTTATATATATAATGATTATACTAATGGTCCTATATGGATCAATCTGGATACAATTTCTCTCAGTGCAGATAGGAAGGAATGTAGCTTCATGTCAAAATACACTGAGGTTCAGTTTTTCAAATGTACACGAGGCAGGCTGAAGAATTGAAAAGAAAGCACAGAAAAGAAAGATGTTAAATTGTGTCTTCCTCAGAGGTTTAAAAACTTAGAATTTTTACAATGCTGTTCTGGCAGTACTCTGATCTTTACATATAATTCCAATGACATTCTCATTAATCAATTATATTTTTATACAGAAGGCTTGCACAATTAATTTAAAAAGCAGAAAAATCATGTATTACTACTAATAATAGCAAATGGGTAAAACCTTTATTTTTCAAAAGAATTATGCTGACATAAAGTAATAATTATTATTTATTGTCTACTATGTGTTTACCATTTTAACAGAAATGCTACAAATACTATCCCATTATGACTTCTAACAGAAATATTCCCAGTCAGGTAGACTGACTAATTCAGAGCAGCCCTAAGTATGGTTGGGCATTAAGCTAAGATTTAAATATCGTAATTGAATACTAGTTTGCTTGACAAAAACCCTACAGTTTGTTATATGACCCTTCACTATAGTTTTTTTTTCTTTTTTAGTAATATTATATTTTGCTAATGACTACTTCATGTGTGAATTCACAGGGTACACTCTGACAAATGATTGTCTTGGTACTATTTTATAAAAAAATAAGATTAAAATAATAAAGTATGTTCTCAAAATTTTCAGGTAATCACAATAACATCAAACATTCTTCCACCAGTTTAAAAAAAATCAGCTCTATACTCCAACCTAATTCCCCTTTTTAAAATATATTGTTGAAATATTTTCAACATGCACAAACAGGGAAGATGAAGGAGTACAAGCTACAAGCACACGGTGATTATGCCAAAATCCTAGAGCTGAAAAATGAAGCTTAATACCAGTTAAACTGTCACTGAGTCAGAGTTATGAGTATCGTCAAGTAAAATTGTTGATAATTGCTTATAATTTTCAGTGTTTGGAAAACAATTTCCTGGGCAGATGTTTTTGCATTGTACTAAATGTTCCTGTTTATATCAAATGTTGAACATTTTCTCTAGTTTATGCTCCAATGCATTAATCATTTCTAGTCTTGCAAGATGATTACCTGGTTACATTAACATAAAAATGCACAGTGATCACTATGCTGCTATGAATTCCTTACACTCAGCACACTTGAGAAAATCAAATTTGTCTTCATTACTTGGTGTAGTGCTTTGTCCCAAAAAATGAATTTATCATAAATTTGCTGGCCTTGAAAATTAAGTATTAATTGAGATTGGACTATTAGAAAATTACCTCAGAAAATCATCATTTAATATGTAATTCCCTTAAATTTGCAATATTATAAATTAGGTTATTGGGCCATATGCACACTTATGCTAATACCATGAAATATCTTCATTTTTATTTATAAGATCAGTGGATGCTTATTAAGCCTCTCTGTCAAATTTTATTTTAAATTACTTTCCAACCAATTATTGACTCTTTAGAAGTTGATTACCCAGGATGTGATGGCTTTGCTAATTTTTTATCTGTATTTTATTACTATAGTCATCAAAATTCCAAAATTATAGAAAATGGAAAGAATATAGATTAATTTTTCAGTTCTATTAATTACAGGTAGTTCTAGTGAAGGATTTGTGGTAAAGATTGTTGATGGTTTTAATAAGACTGCAAGCTAAAAATTAATATTTTCTTTTCACTTATCAGTTAGAATAATGAAGAATTATGTGATCTTTGGAACTAGAAAAGAAGTTAAGCCTAAAAGAATATACACTAGTTGGTTAAGAATGATTGGTTAATAATCTTTAGTCCTGGAGAGTCTTAAATCCATCCTCTTTAACATCATGTTCTCATCACAATTCATGTTTGTATAAATATGTCAAAATATACTCTGCTATGTATAACTAAAAAGAACCTTTTTTTAACATTGCCATCTCACCATTTTGTCCTAAACCATTACAATTCATCACCTATATTTCTGTAATAATATAACAAGTGATTTCTCTATTTCTGTTTTCATAAGAATCAATCTATTTTCATTTCAGCAAATAGGAAATTATTTTAAAAATGAAAGTAAGATTATGATTCTCATATTAAAACCCCTCAAATATACTCACATGCTACTCACATGAAAAAACAAACCCTGTAATTTGTCTGCCTATGCCCTCTGTGCTCTGTACCTTCCTCTCTCCCAATTCTCTGGCCTCCTGTCCACCTCACACTGACTTCTCAGCTCACTACCCCAACTATATTGACCATTCCAGGAACCCACTAGAAAATCCACTACAAATGCAACTGCCACAGGTCTTTGCAGTTGTTTTTGCTTCTACTGGAAAGCATTTTTCTCATATGGGAAGAAAAAATATTAGTGAGTATTCTCCAAAGAAATGAAACAACTTCCACAGGAGATTTATTTATTATGGGAGTGGCTAACACAGTCATGAAGGTCAAGTCCCACAATGATCCATCTGCATGTTGTAGATCCAGTAATGTCAGTGGTTATAATTCAGTACAAATATAAAGGTCTGAGAGCCCCAGAGCAAATGGGGCAGAATCCAGTCTAATCCAAAGATCTAAGAGCCAGATTGCCACCATCCAAGGGTAAAAGAAGATGGAAGACTCAGCTCATATAGAATGAATCCACCATTCCTCCATTTTTTGTTCTAAGCTTTCAACTGATTGAATAATGTCAGCACATATTGGTGAGGGTGATCTTCAAATACTAATCTCTTGCCTTCACAGAAGCACCCAGAACATACAATACCATCATTCTGGGCATCTCTTAGCTCAGTCAAGTTGATACATAAGCATCAATAGGTTCTCGTCACTTCCAAGTCATGTTTAGATGTCACCTACTCAGTGGTTCTTCTATTTAAAAACTGCCACACCACATAGTCCATATCCATTTTGCCTCTTTATTTTACTTATTCCCTTCATTATATCACCTCTTAAAACATCATATAATTCAGCTGTATTTTTCACTTCTCTCCCTTCCAATATAATGTAAAACTTGCTTTTTATACCTTTGTATACTCATGTGCCTAGAAAAGTATCAATCTCCTACTCAACAGTCAATGCATGTTTGTTGAATAAATTATGGCTAATAGAAAAAATAAAGTAGAATAAAACATAATCAAGATTCACAAAGTAAATAAAATGTTCTAGGAAAGAACTTAGATATATGCATACATGTTAAATCTGCAAATATTTTTTTGAGAATCAGTGAGGATAAAATAGCATAATAAATACATAGCATGAGAAATAAAAGATATGAATCCTTTCATTAAATATATTGTCTTTGAAAAGAATATTAAAATTGGTTTCTTCCTTTTATATGATATAGAAAAGCAGAAAGCAAAACAATTAGTAAATGAAATGATGTACCCATTAAAAAGGAAATAGAAACAAGGATTAGAAATTTAGTTTAATTGTTAAGATCCTTAGAAAAGTATTTACCAATAAATATGTATTTATAAGCATAAAACTGCAGCCAGGACCTATGTGGTAAATTGTGTAATACTGCCAAAGAATAAGTTTGTCCTCCCAAATGCAGGCATCAAAAGAAATTAAATTTGAAAGAAAGAAATAATTTCCTGTGCTTATGTATAAGCAGGGAATTTCAAAAATATTGCGACTTCTTTATATATAATGAATGTAATTAAGCTTTTAAGACCATCTCCATCCTGATAATGGGACACTTGCTATTCTGGTTTAAACTCTTTCACGAATTGTTTAATTCAGATGTCTTCTAAGGACTTTCTGCTTCTACTTCCCTTTCCCCCAACATGTCACTCTGGAATAAGGACTCTGTTGATTTTTGACCACATTAGCATCCCTGAAATGTGCATATCTCATCAAGCTTTGACATTTATCTGTAATGCCATGGTCATTGATCAGCACATTGTTATCTTCCTGACCCACATGAAGTTATTAACTTTTTGCAAGCAGGTCTTCAAGAGGAAACATGAGCTTCAAGTGCTGAGTCAGGGTGTTGTAGTGGTTTCTTTAACACTTGACAGTGGGTTTTTAAAATTCTTTTTCATTCATTTGATTGTGAATGCACACACAAGGTGTTTCTGATCAGAGACAGAGTCATTATGAATTAATTAATTATCTTACAGTAAGTAATTAGTCACACTGGTCCTTCCTGGCCCAGCCCTTATACCTCATATAAGGTAATGAAAAGCAAGCCATATATCCTACATGAGTAACTCAACAGTCTGTAGGTAACAGATGAAGAGCAAAGGATGTTCTCTGTTTATACAGAGGAGAAAGAAAAAGACTTCTTCTCTCATCCAAAAAGAGAAAAGGAGGAAAAAAAATGTGCTTCTTTGAGATCAATGGAAAGAAATCTAGGTTTGCACCCTAACATTTTGAAATTCAAAGACAACTTTCGAAGGCCCAAATAAAGCCCATTTTATCTGTGCCTTTGCAACTTGGTAATATCTCCTGTCACCCCATTTTGGGATTTACTCTAGGATTTAGTCTAGGCTGTAACAATTTGGTCTTCTTAGATAATAAGACAAATAGCTACATATCTAATTTGTATCCTATGAAAAGAATAAAGTGTTCCCAGGAAAATGAAAGCAAATATTGCTTATTTTTATGTAGCTTACATTTCTATGGCTCACAAAGTCAGGATTCTTTTTTTTTACTTTTTTTTTCTTTTTAACAGAAGCAGGAAACCCCCAGGGAGTTTGACTCCCCTTTCCTTAGCAGTCTGATGCCCTCCGCCAGGTGAAGCATCTTTAGGGGGTAACACGCCAGAAAATGAAGGGCAAGGCTCACTTTTAAAAAAAAAATATTTACTTTTTCGTTGTAGTTGGACACAATACCTTTACTTTACTTATTTATTTTTATGTGGTGCTGAGGATCGAACCCAGGGTCCTGCACCTGCTAGTTAGTGCTCTACCACTGAGCCACAACCCCAGCTCCAAGGTTTAACTTTTTTGATTTTCACAAAATTCATCCATTGCCCATTGTTGGTTTGAAGGAACGAGTTCCTCCCCAGCCCCCAGCCAATGACACTTCTCTTTTACTCCTAGTCTTCCTTGTAACTAATGAAATGAAAAACAAAAGATAACAGGGTAAATGAGGAGGGCTTTTGTGGGGAGGGTTAATTTTGGATACTTATAAAACATCTCACTGAAAGGGGCATTTGACCTGAAGGGAAAAAAAGAGAGTGCCTATCATTGTGACATAGATAGGAAAATACATTTATATTCACATATCTTCTATTATGTCAAAATACCACAAACGGAGTGGCTTGTAGATAGCAAAAAATTTATTTCTCACAGTTCTGAGGGCCAAGATCAAGTTGGCAACAGATCTGTTTGATCAGGACCCATTTCCTCACTGATTGTGTGATTCTCATTGTGTCCTGGCATGGTAGAAAGAGCAAGCTAGTTTCTTAGGGTTCCTTTTATAAGGACACTCCTCATGAGGTCTCCCAATCATGAGTGCTCTGCTCATGTAGCCTAGTACCTCCCCAAAGCCCCACATCTAAATGTCATCATGGTTGAAGTCAGGATTTCAGAATTTAGATTTTGGGAGAAAACAAAAATGAAGACCATAGCATCACCTATCCAAATAAATATGGTCTGCTTTATTTATTGAATTATAGAATAACACAGCAAAGATCTATGGAGAGGCATTCTAGCGCCTTGTTAGGGGGTTCTTCTTCCTGCTCAGGAGGACCTAAGCCACCTAAGAAATTAAAGTCTAGGATAATTAGTGAAATACAAAAGACAAAGAAAGACTGATAGGTCGCCTGATAGGTCCAGTCCAAACAGGAGCTAGAGCTAGACAATTAGAAAATGGCTCCCGCAGTTTATTTAAGGGGGTACATCAAAGACAGGGATAAGGTTTCAGGGGAGATATCTTGCTTCAGGGTGTCTTGCAGTCAGCAGGTTGACTGACATCTTGGCAGGTCACACCCATCTCTGAGAGGCTGTGTGGCTGCAGCAGGTCACCACATTTCCAGTGCTGTGTAGGACCTTTGGCAGAGCTTGAATAGGGCTCACAATATGTCTGGGCAGTAAGCCAAAGGAAATGTCCACTGGAAGTGCCCAGATACCAGATTCTCCTATTCACTAGGCTATGATGCTGACTTAGTACACACACAGCCCACAGATGGCTCTTGACAAAGATCTGTGGAAAATTTTACTCAGGGAAACAAGAGTTTGAATTTCACATAAATGATACATTCCTCCAATCCTCTTCACAGTTCAAGATGTCAGGGTGAAGATGGCAAATTCTTACCTTTAACAGGATTGGAGAGATGAAGTGGGATATAAGAAGAGACATACAAGAAGGGAGCATGAAATTGATGGGAATAAATCACAGAACCAAGAGTTTTCCTTGATAGTTTAATCCAGAGTAATAAAGGGCAGCTAGTTGCCCCAAAGCTTTGCTGGAGTCAGGAGAGACACAGTTGGTGAAGCCAGAGCAGCTGGCTATAGCAGGCTACTTCTGCTTCAACCTATTCAAGTTTAAACTATCTTTATTAGAGTTTTCAGTAAAAGAGAAGATGATTTGACAGAATCAGTACTTTAAGAGAAAGGAGAAATTAGCAGGGTTTATAAGGTTTTAAAGACTGTACTCAGATGGCTTAAAGTATCTCAGGGGAGGTTAAGAGGGGTTGTTTATAAGATTGTAGCCTAGGTGTGGACAGAGTTTGTGATACAGAATCGGTGGACATGGCAAAGTGAGTGCACTTGGTAAGTATATAAGAAATCTTCTGTTAGTGTTGATAAGCAGTCTATTGTCCTGACACAAGAAATATTTGCCCAGATGAGTAAATTGTTTGGACATTGCCGCAGTCTGGCTGGGCACAAAATAACCGAGCCTCCACAAGGTACTTGTAGGTTTAAACAGGAACTCCTTTATTGCCCGAACTCCCTCGAACGCCACCCACTTGGCCCTTCCAGGAACACCGAACACCGAACACCAACCGGAACTCCCTCCCCTGGAACTTCCTCCGCCCTCCACCGGACTCCTGGAGAACTCAAAGGGAACTCAAGGGGCAGCAGGAGCCGCCCTATTGCCGGACAGCAGGGGTCCATATACAACTGCATACACAGCCTGTTTCAATCCAGCATCATCCAGTCACAGCAATTATACACAGCTTAACTTAATTATCATCATCTTAATGGCTCGCTGGCATCACCTCTCAACCACTCCTTTTGGTAATATGCATTGGCTGTAGCTCTCAACAGGACATATATATATATATTTTTTTTTTACTTCTCCAGTAGAGCTTTCTAAGACAGACAAATTACACGTGTAATTTTTCCTCAAGATAGTGTTCAATGTTATAAGTTTTGAAAGTTAAAAATTTGACTCCTATCCATAAAGAGAATATAAGCATATTATTTTATGCAACTCATTGATCAGTGAATTAGAGACTGTAAAGAGTTTAAAGAACCAGAATATGTGAGAAATTTTGAAAGGAATTTTTTTGTTGTTGTTTTTATTGTCCCCCCCACCACCAGGGATTGAACCCAGGTTCACATAATCACTGAGCCACATTGCCAGCCCTTTTTTTGTATTTTATTTAGAGACAGGGTTTTACTGAATTGCTTAGGAGCTCACTAAATTGCTGAGGCTGGCTTTGAACTGGCAATCCTCCTGCCTCAGACTCCCAAGCCACCCAGGCTGGCTTAAAAGGCATTTTTTAAAAAAAGACAATTATAACAATGTTGCTAGTTTAGATGAAACTGTTTAATATTCAGTCCTTGGAGTTACCTCAAGCACTGAAAAGAAATTTTTGAAGCAACTGCCACTTCACGGTGACTGGACCCTAATAAAATAGTAAATAATAATAAATTTCATGAATGAAAGAGATAAATCATGATTGACATTTAAAACTGCCATGATATTCTTTTTTATTTTAAAAGTTTCTTATACATTTCCTTAGTAGTTTCTCTATTTTGATGAGAAATAAATTCAAAAGGCACCCAATTTAACAAGAAGACTGGCTCCATTATGTTTTGTTCTGAATGTTTACATAGATGCAGTTAAGGTATGACATAACTATGTAAGAATTTTTTAGCACAAATTGAGCAATTATTGTCACAACCTATGTGATGTTTATGTAGTTTCCCTGAGCTAGGCAATGAGTCAGAGTAGAAATATTAAACGTATGAGAAATTTAAGAAATAAAGACAAGATATGGAAAAAGATCCAGTGATCCAGTGTATGACCAGCTCTGATGAAGACTGGGTCTGACAAAGAACCAGAGCCTATGTTTTTACATGTAGGAACATCAAAGAGTTTCAGTGTGACAGGTTTCTTGAGGAAAACAGGATGAAGATGAGAAAAACAAGTTGTTTGGGGCTTGACAGGTTACACCCACCTCCTCTACCTCCAGGTGGCTGCCTTTGAACCTAGGGCTGTCCAAGCCAAGGCAGGGTGTGGCGTAATCTGAACAGTCTCAATTGCTGGAATTTCACCAAGAGTTCCCAGAAAAGCAACTCCCTGCCTTATGATAGCTCAAATAAACCCATAATTCATACATGGCTATTAAGGTTGTAGAAATCACTCCCATCTAGAACTTTCAATAAGGAATACCAGATTGAACATTGTACAAGCCTCTGCTACTTCACCTGCCATGAATTTTATATTTAGACTCTAATGAGGAAAAATAACATTGTAGAACATGAGACCAAGGTTTCTTACTTATAACACAGGGGCCAAGCCAGTTTTCCTGAAGGTCTACTTACACGGTGTCTTTCGTATAAAATACAACCTTTGCTGTTTAATGTAGAAATTGAGAGTTCTAGTTCAATGACGGTTACTTTCAAATATGGCACTGTGTTTATCTTGGTGGTATAATTAAATAAGAAAGGGGAATGTGACAAATTCATATTAAATCTATGTGGACAACTACATTGTCACAAAAATGAGAAAACTCAGCAAGATATTCATTTTTGAAATCTGAACTCTTTATAAAATGATAAAATCAGAAACCTATAACACTCAAGACACAGGAACACTGTGAGTCATCAGGAAACTGAACGGCAGACTCAATGGTTGGAGAGCAATCAGTTCTTCTCAACTGTTCTATAATATCTGTTCCTTTTTTTCCCTCTCCTTCTCAGGCCAAATCACTTTTGTGCAGAAACTAGGACAAAATGCTAAAGGAAAAATTCAATATGATTGACTCAATTGTACAAGGAAACTAGAAAGTTAACTTAATGATTAACTTCCCATTGAAGTTGAAGTCGAACTTGAATATTTCTTTTAGCTGCCTGCAGGTATATAGCTTTGTAAAAGATTGGATTTGTAACCAACTGTGAGTTTTTAGGACAATGTTTTGGGCTAAATGAATTAGCAAATACCTTCAGCAGGACAGGTATAATGTATGTGTCTAGGAAGACTGCAGCATGTTTAATACATCATTTTTTGCCATTCTAGTTTGCTTTTTTCCTTGTACCTGACTTTTATTTGGGGGGAAAAATGAGTTCTGAGTAAGATGCAATGACTCAATCGAATTTTTGGTGATATATGACTAAAATACACCTTATAAACCTCAATTCTATTTATAATATAGGCTCCATAAATTGGTTTTTTATTCCCATGTTATTCCAATACTTTATGTGAAATTAATTACATATGTTTATGACATTTTTATGTGACTATACACAAAGTAGTTTTAGTAGCTATGTATGGTGAAACAGAGTTATTGATTTTCCAAAGTCATGATTACTTTTCTCAGTTTTTTTTTCCTTTCCTTCCCCTTCCTCATCATCAACTTAAGTGTTTGGCATAAGAATTTTAAAACAACAACTACTCTGTAAATCATAAAACAGATGTCTTTTATATATGAATAAGGCCCAAGAGTTTATGTCACTCACTCAAGGTCCTACAATTGCTGCATTAAGAACTGTCTCTAGACAGATCTCTTGTTGCTATATCATACTAGTATATTGTAACATGTTGCTATAATGAAAATATTAAATTTTTAAAATTCATACATGGGATCTTATCACGATTTTACTTTTATTTTTATTTATTTATTTATTTATTTACTGGGTATTGAACTTAGAGGCACTTAACCACTGAGTAACATCCCCAACCGTTTTTGTATTTTATTTAGAGATAGGGACTTGCTAAGTTGCTTAGTGTCTTGCTGAGTTGCTGAGGCTAGCTTTGAACTTGAGATCCTCCTGCCTTAGCCTCCCAAGCTGCTGGAATTACAGGTGTACACCACTGTGCCCAGCTGATTTTTATTTTTAACAGCTTCATTAAAGTCTAATTGATATACAAAAAGTGTACATATTTAATGCTTGCCATTTGATGAATTTGCCATATGAATTCATAGAACCATCACTGTATTCAAGATGATAGTCATATCTATTGCTTCAAAGTTTTCTCTTGTCTATTTTTTTGTGACAAAATTACTTAACAAAAGATTTAATCACTTAACAAAATTTAGGAACTTAACAAAATTAACTCTTGTTAAGTACATTATATAGTTTGAATTTGTAATATCCCTCAAAATTCCATGGTTTAAAAGACTCGTTCCCCAACCTGTGATGCTAATGGGAGGTGGTGGAACATTTAGTAAGTGGGATCTAGTAGAATAATATTAGACAATAATAGTAAATATTGGAATATAACCTTGTAGGGCTTTTGGGACCATGGCCCATTATTCTCTTCTCTCCTACCCTTTTTTCCTCTCCTCTCCTTTTCTCTCTTTGCTATCATCAGGTAAATAGGCCTCTGCCATGCATTCCCATCATGATATACTGTGCCACCAGGGAGCCAAAACAATAGAGCCAAGAGACTGGACTAAAACCTCAGAAGCCATAAGCCAAAATAAATATGTTCCCTTATTGAGTTGATTATTTTAGGCATCTTGTCACAATAACTCATAACTAACTAACACATTGTAGATGCTGTATTATGTTGCAGTTCTCTAGAGTCTGTTCCCACTTAGCATAATATCTACCAGATCCACACATGTTGTCACAAATAATAGAATGACCCTTCTTAAAGGCTGAATATTCTTCTGATATATGTATATGTCACCTTTTCTTTATTCATCAGTACATGGACCTTTGACTTGTTTCCATATCATGGCTATTGTAAATAATGCTATAAAGAACAGGGCCTGCAAACTCTCTTCAATATCTTAATGTCAATGTTTTTGAGTATATATATCTAGAAACAGGATTGGTGAATCATATGGCATTTCTAAGTTTTTGAAAAGCCTCCATACATTTTTTTCACAGTGGATATACACTTTTACATAGCTGCAATCAGTAGATAAATGTGCCAATTTCTCTATAATCTGGATGACACTTATTATCTTCTGCATATTTTTGATGGCAGCATCATAATATTTGTGAGGTGTTATCTTGTGGCTTTGATTTGCATATTCCAGATGATTAGAGAGACTGAGCTATTGAGCATCTTTCATATTCTTGATGGTCATATATATGTCCTCTTTACAGAATTGTGATTCAAGTCATTTTCTTATTTTTAATTGGGTACTTTAATTTTGTTTTGGTTTTTATAGGCTATTGTTATGTATTTTGAATATAATTCCCTTATCAAATACATGATTTGCTAATGTTTTCTGCCATTGTCTTCTCACACTGATGATCATTTTCTTTCTTGGGCAGAAGCTTTATAATTTGATGTGTCCCACTTGTCTAATTTTGTTGTTCTTACTTATGCTTCTGGTATCATAGCCAGGAAACCATTGCCAAGCTGAATGTCATGAAGATTTTCCCCTGTATTTTCTTGTATGTTTATTGCATTTGCAGATCTTACATTTAAATTTTTAATCCATTTAAAGTTGGTTTTTCTGGGAAAACTGTATACGTTACGGGTCCAATATCATTACTTTGCATACTGATAACCAGTTTTGTTACTACTTTTAGTTAAAGAAACTGTCTTATCTTAATTTTGTATTCTTGGCAACCGTATAGGGAATCACTTGACTGCATATAATGGATTTCTGAAATATCTATTTTGTTCTATTGGTTTGTGTGTGATATTTTATGCCAGCACTATACTATATTAATGCTTATAGATTTGTAATAGGTTTTGAAATCCGAAAGTGTGATGTTCCCAGATTTGTTCTTTCTCAGAATCATTTTGGCTATTCAGATTTTAGGTAATCATATTTGAATTTTAGAATTTTTTTATATTTTTATAAAAAATGCCAACGAGATTTTGATATGAATTGATTTTAATCTATAGATCACTTTGGTTAACAGGAATATTTTAACAATTTTTAAGTCTTCTATTCCATGAACAAAGGATATCTTTCCATTTTGTTGGTATCTTCTCTGACTTTTTTCAACATTGTATTGTAGTTTTCAGGGGACAGATCTTACACTTTACTGGTGTAGTTTATCCTAGGTGTTTTATTCTTTTGGGTGCTATTATGAATGAAATTAATTTGCTGATCTTCTTTTTTGATATTTCATTGCTAGTGTAAAGAAATACAACTGACTTCTATATGTTGATTGTATATCCACAACTTTACTGCAATTATTAATTAGTTCTAATAGTTTATTTGTGGAGTCTTTAGGATTGTCTACATATAAGATCCTGGCACTTGAAGAGACAATTTTATTTCTTCTTTTCTGATTGAGATACCTTCTACTGATTTCACTTGCCAAATCACTCTGGTGAGCAATTCCAGTGTTTTTTTGCATAGAAGTGGGCAGAGCAGGAATCCATACTTTGTTCCTAATCTTAGAGAGAAAGCTTTCATCTCTTCACTATGGAGTAGGATATTGGCTGTGGACTTGTCATATATGGGCTTTATTATAATAAGATAAATTCCATCCAGTCCTAGTTTAGTTATTTATTTATTTACTTATTATAGAAGGATATTGAAGAATTCCAAGTGTTTTTCCTGTATTTGTGTATGACTTTAATCTTCCATGTTGTTAATGTAGTGCATCACATAAATGAATTTGACTATGTTGAGTCACACTTGCGTCCTATTGATAAATCACAGCTAGTACTGACAAATTCAGTTTAATAATATTCTGTTCAAGATGTTTGTAAATTTTTGCATTTATATTTATCAAAGCTATCAACCTATAGTTTTCTTCCTTTGTAGGGTGTTTTTCTAGATTTGGAACTAGGGTAAGGCTGACTTTATAATACAAATTTAAAAGCATACCATATTTTATTTCTTAGAAGAGTTTTAAAAGGTATGGTATTAATCTTTTTCTAAATGTTTGGTATAATTCCCCAGTGAAACCATCTGATCCTGAAAGTTGCTCTGTTAGGAGGTTGTTGATTATTGATTCAATCTCCATATTTATTGTTGGTCTATTTAAGTTTTCTGTTTCTTCACAATTTGTTTTTGGTAGGCTGTGCATTTCTTAGAATTTATTCATATATTCCAGGTTATGCAATTTTTTGGACATAAGTTTTTATAATAGGCTTTCATGATTTTTATTACCATAGTACCATTTATAATATATCCTCTATCATGTCTTATTTATTTGAGTTTTCTCTCCTTTCTTCTTCAGAAAGTCTAGCAAAGGGTGTGCCAATTATGTTTATCTCTTCAAAATACCAGCTCTAATTTTCTGTGATTGTTTTCATTCTTTTTCTACTCTCCGTTTATTTCTCCTCTAATCACTATTTTCACCTACCATTGAGTATTTTACCTATTTTCTTAAATAGAAAATTTTTTTCTCACACTTCTGGAGGATATAAGTCTGAGACCAAAGTACCAGCATATTCAGTGGGTGGCAGGGGCCCAATATCTGCTGCCATAATGGCTCCTTGCTACTGCATCCTGGTGTGGCAGCAGAAGGCAGAAGGGCAAATGCAACAAAAGCAACCTAATTAGTTCTTTCCAACCCTTTCTTATTAAAATAAAATTATTGGTGCTCTATAAGAGTCTTGTAAAGGAAGTCAGATATGTTGGAGTTTGGGGCCTACATTTTCTTCCAGGAGGCACAGGATTTGTGGTCTAATTTCTAGGTCTTTGATCCACTGTACATTGACTTTTGTGCAGAGTGAAAGATAGGGATTAAATTTCATTCTACTGCATATGGATTCCCAGTTTTCCAAGCACCATTCAGTAGAGTGGTTATCTGTTCTCCAATGTATGCTTTTGGCATCTTTGTCAAACATGACATAACTATAAAAACGTGGGTTTGTCTCTCTGTCCCCTAATCCATTCCATTGGTCTTCTTGCCGTTGGGGTGCCAATACCATTGTTTTTGTTACTATACCTCTGTAGTATCAATAAGTTGGATGGCAACAAATTAAAAATCTTCTTCACAGCAAAGGAAACAATCAATAATGTGATGAGAGGGTCTACAGAATGGGAAAATTCTTTACCACATTCACCTCAGATAGCATATTAATCTCCAGGATATATAAAGAACTCAAAAAACTTAACACATACACCCCCCAAAAATGCCTAATAACCCAATCAATAAATGGGCTAAGGAAGTAAACAGACACTTCACAGAAGAAGAAATACAATCGATCAACAAACATGGAAAAAATGTTCATCTCTAACAATTAGAGAAATGCAAATCAAAACTACTCTCAGATTTCATCTTAGTCCAGTCAGAATGCTATCAATAATACACGCAATAATAAGTGTTGGTGAGGATGTGTGGAAAAATGAACACTCATACATTGCTAGTGGGACTGCAAATTGGTGTAACCACTAAGGAAAGCAGTTTGGAGATACCTCAGAAAACTTGGAATGGAACCCCCTTTTGACCTAGTAATCCTACTCCTTTGTTTATATACAAGGGACTTAAAATCACCATAGTACAGTGACACAGCCATATCAATGTTTATAGCAGCTCAATTCACAATAGCTAAACTATGGAATCAACCTAGATGCCCTTCAACAGATGAATGAATAAATAAAATGTGGTACATATACACAAGGGAATATTACCCAGCTTAAAAATTAATGAAATTATGGCATTTGCAGATAAATGGATAGAACAAGTGAATATCATGCTAAGTGAAATAAGCCAATCCCCCAAAATCAAATGCTGAATGTTTTCTCTATAAGTGGATTCTGATCCATAGTGGGATGGGGAGGATAAGAAAGAATGAAGTACTTTGAATTGTATAGAAGGGAGTGAAGGGAGGGGTGGAGCTGTGGGTATGGAAAGGACTGTAGAATGAGACAGACATTATTACCCTATAAACATATATGATTACACTTCTGGTGTGACTCTGCAACATTTTTAGCCAGAGGAATGAGAAGTTGTGCTCCATTTGTGTACAATGTGTCAAAATGCATTCTACTACCAAATGCATAACTAATTGAGCAAAGTTAAAAAAACATAAAATGCAAATATCAAAAGGTACAAAGTCAAATGCCTTTTAATATATTAAAAATAATAATGGAGTAGACAAAAAAATAATGTGAACAGAGAGCCATAATAGAATGGGAAAATAATCATAATCATAATAGAATGGGAAAAAATCTTTGCCACCTGCTCCTCAGATAGGGGGTTAATATGCAGGATATACAAAAAACTTAATGCCAAAATAACAAATAACCCAACCAATAAATGGCAAAGAAATTAAACAGACACTTCTCAAAAGAAAAAAAATACAAACTCTCAACAAATATGTGAAAAAGTACTCAACATCTCTAGCAATTAGAGAAATGCAAATTAAAACTACACTGAGATTCCATCTCACTCCAGTCAGAATGGCAATTATTAAGAATAAAAGTAACAATAAATGCTGTTGACGATGTTACTCATGTATTGCTGGTGGGGCCTGCAAATTGGTGCCACCACTCTGGAAAGCAGTGTGGAGATTCATCAAAAAACTAGGAATGAAACCACCATTTGACCCAGTTATTCCACTACTTAGTATATATCCAAAAGATTTAAAATACTCATACTATAGTGATGCAGCCGCAATATTTATAGTAGCACAATTCATAATAGCTATGGAGCCAAACTATGTGCCCCTCAACAGATGAATGGATGAAGACAATGTGGTATACATCCAAAATGGAGTATCCATTTACTCCCTTAATCCAGGAATCCATTTAATTAGCCATAAATAAGAAAGACTTTATAGCATTTGCCAGTAAATGAATGGACCTGAAGATTCTCATGCTAAGTGAAATTAAAAAAAAAAAAAAAAAAACACAACAACAACAACAAAAAAAACAAAGGTCAAATGTTTTTCCTCATAGTGGAATATGACCCATAATAAGAGGGGAAGGAGTATAGAAGTTCCATGGAGTGGACAATGGGGAATGAAGGGAAGAGAGGGGAATGGCAAAAGGAAAGACAGTGAAATTAAATCTGACATAATTTTCCTATGTACATATATGAATATACCGCAATGATCTCACCACTGTGTACATCCACAAGAAATTAATTTAAAAAGATAACTCTGAGTAAATGGGAGAAAGATCAATACAGGGAAGGAGTAGGGGTAGGGAAGGGAAAGGAGAGGTACTAGGAACTAAATTAGAACAAGATATATCCCGTGATTTTATGATTATGTCAAAATGGATTCTACTGTTATGTATAATTTTTAAAAAACAATAAAATTTTTTATTGGTGCATTATAATTATTCATAGTGGTGGGATTCATTATGCCATATTCATATATGCACATAACATAACTTGCTCAATTTTTTTTCCAAGTACCTTCCCTTAACATTTCCTTCTCATTACTTCTACCCATTTGTACTATACTATGAATCTCTCTATCATCATCATCATCATCACTGTAACATTATAATCATATAAATAAGTGGGATTCTTTGTGGCATATTTGTACATGGACATAGCATAATTTGGAAGATTTCATTCCCTAGTATTTCCCCATGCCCAACCCTCTTCTTTCCTCTTGATTCCCTCTTCTACTACATAGTTCTTATTTCTATTTTCATGAGACTCAGAGAGTCAAGGTTCTAATATTTTCTTTCATGTACTAAAACTACAAAAAGAGAAAGAGAGAAGAATTAAATAAAGATGGCTCTTACAATATAAGTTTTTATTTTCCTATTTCTCTAATGTGTAAAATTAGGTTATTTATTAGGTATCTTTTATTTCTTATAATGAAAGTGTTTATCATTGTAAACTTTCTTCTCAACACCACTTTTGCTGCACTCAACACACTTCAGCAAATTATTTTTTAATTTGTCTCAAATTTGTTTTCTAATCTCCCTCTTGACTTTTTGACCAATGACTGTTCAAAAAATCATTGCTTAGTTTCCACAACTCTGAATTTTCTAGTTTTCTTTGTTGTACATTTCAGGCTTCATCCCATTTTGGTCAGAAAAGATGCTTGCTATGATATCAATCTTCTCAAATTTCCTCTCCATGTTTCCAAAAGTAATATGTGATCAATCCTGTAGAAACCTCATTGAGTGTTTGAGAATAATGTGTACTCTAGCTATTGGGTATAATGTTCTCTATGTGTATGCCAGGTCCAGTTGAAGTATGGTTTTATTCAAGGTCTATATTTCTTTATTGATCTTCTGTCTCAATGTTCTGTCCAATATTTGAAGTGCAATATTGAAGTCTGCAACTATTATTGCTTTGCTGTATATACTTCCCCTTAAGATATGGGCATATTTGCTTTATGAATTTAATCATTGTGATATTGAGTGCATACATATTTACAAATATTATGTTTTCATGGTAAATGGACTTTTTAATCTTTGTATATATAATATCTCACTTTGTCTCTTACAGAAGTTTTGATTAAAAAGTTTATTTTGTTGACGTATAGCCACCTCATTTGGTGGCCACTTGCTTGGAATACCTTTTTTCTCTTCACTTTCAACATATATGTGTCATAAATCTAAAACACGTCTCCATTAGACAAAATATTGTTGAATTTTCTTATTTTTAATCTATTTATCCTGACTATGACTGTTGGTTAGGGGGATTAAGCCATTTACTTGTAAACAAAAAAAAAAAAAAAACACACAAAAAGATTAAAATAAAAGACGAGAGAGAAAAGGACAAAAAAAAAGCAGTACAAGACTAATAGAAAATAAATAAGGTGAAATAGTATTTAACGTCCTATCAATAATTACTTTAAATATTAATTAATTAACCTTCTCGGTAAAAAAAAGAGCTAATTGAATAAATAATTCTAAAAGGAGACCCAATTATATGCTGACTACAAGAGACTTACTTTAAAATTTAAATCAAACACAGGCTGAAAGTGATTGAATGGACAAAGTCATTCCTTGCAAATAGAAACCAAGGAAGTACTATTTATTTCTGATAAAATGACATTAAGTCCAAAACTTTCATAAGACAAATAACATTATATAATGATACAAGGTCAACTAATGAGGAATTTATAGCAATTATATGTGATGAATATGTGTATGTATATTTGATATTTAGGTGCACCCAGCATCAGAACACCTAAGTAAAGCAAACACTGACAGATCTAAAGGTAGAAATCAACAGCAATACAATAATAGTAGAAACTCAATACACCATTTTCGTTTTCAACATCAAAACAGAATATCAAAAGGAAACAGCAGACATAAATAAATGGTCCTAAAAGATATTTAATGAGTGTGACTTAACTTTCCTATGTACATATATGAATGCACCACAGTGAATCTCTACACCATGTACTGGGATCTTCATTAGACTAAAATGTGTTCCATGTTTGTGTAAATATGTCAAAATATAATCTATTGTCATATACATCTAAAAGAAACAATTTTTTAATATATATTTAATTTGAACTTAATTGTAAATTTATATGCTCGATAAAGCAATTAAATGAAATGAAGTTTATATTTTTTTTTCTTTTAAGTCTACACTGTTGAATATTTTAGGCACCAGCCACATTTAGGTACTAAATGTTTCAAACATGGCCAGCTCAAATTGAGATGTATCTGGCCCAATTTGAGATGTACTGTAAGTTTGAAGTATAAAATGTATTCTGAAGGCTTGGTGTAAAGAAAATAATTTGAAGTAACTCAATAATTCTATATGAGTTATGTATTAAATTTATAATATTCAGATATATGGTCTTAAACAAAATGTATATTAAAATTACTTTCTCTTCTTTATTTTTTAATGCAACTACTAGAACTTTTAAAATTACATATGATTTTTCACTTTGAGATTCACATTTTTTTAATCTATTGGAAACTACCAATCTAAAATGAATTTCTTTGAGACCAAATTTGCAGTTAAGCAATTCTTTTTACATTTAAAAACTATATATTTGTGTTCAAAAAAATTAAAATTTCTATTTAAGTAGCTTTTTTAAAAGGATAATCAATTAGGATCCATTTATTTACTTATTTATTTTACTTAACACAAGGTACTTTAAACAGCATTCATATTTACCTTGACTTTTTCTGGCATTTTGCTATTTTTTTCATGTATACAATGCATCTTATAGTAGCTATCATGATTTATAACCCTTAAAGAAAAAGAACCAAGAATCCTGTTTTGTGGATATACCCATGTAAATTGACTCACACTATAAATAGTGTGAATAGAATAAAATCTCTCTAATATTGTAATAACAAGGCCCTCACATAAAGACAAATATATTATATAGGTATTGAACAGAAATAGAGATACCCATGGACATAAAAGTGTTAGGAGACAATCTCTCTTGGTCTCCTGAGTCTACACATCTTGCAAGAGGAAGCACTGTCTACCTTTGTTCTGAACTACCTTTCAAGACTGTTCTGAACTGTCTTCCAGCCTTGGAAGAAACTGATAGTATCCTTTTTGAGCAAAGGGCAGACATGCTTCTTATATTGGAGATCAGTGTTACTGCCCTGTGATCCTCTTAATGTTGCCCTGTGAGAAATGGTACTTGGGAAATTATATACATATATGCTGATGTATTAGCAAATGATATTGGTATGAGTAAAACTCCTTTTGTTTCTGATCCAGTAGTCTCTTATTTTCTTCCAGAACCTATAAAACTGGCAACTAACTTTTTAACCTTACAAACAGAGTAAAATCTCACACCCTTTTCAGTTATTGTCAGGGAATTAGTACTTAAATACCATCTTGCTTTTTAAAAGATGAAATTGAAGGACTTAAAGTTTCAAATAATTCATTGCTTAAAATAACTTTTGTAGTTTAATAAAGATGCAATAACTTCTCCAGAATATGAAGGTCTTTTATAAGAAGACAGCATTCTAACGTGGATTGGACTAAAATGTGAATACAATCACAAAGAATCTCCTCAGAACTGAATGATGTAACAAGAATAATTCAGAGGAGCAGAAGAGAAATCTTTTTTTTTTTTTTACTCAAAACTGTCAAAAGGATATCTCTAAATCTCTTCCATAAAAAAGTTTTAAAATTCATAATGCTTTCATTATATTTTTATTCTGTAATCGTGTAGCAAATACAACATATATTTATATATTTAAATATGATTGTATAATAAACTTAAATAAGGTAAATAAAACATGAGTAAATATAAGTGTGTTTGTGCATAAATATACTTGTAGTTTATGTGATAATATAAATTATTTCATTCAAATCAATATTTCCATTTTTCATATATTATTACATGCTGAAATAATTCATTTAATATGTTCATAATGAAACATAAACTACATGGGTACCAAATGAAATTATAGTCAGAGTTCTGGTACATAATATAGGTAAAACTTTTAAGTAAAAAAATATTAAAAATAGAAACTTTTATCATGTTGTAATGTCTAACATTTCTGTAGCATGAGAACAATTAATAAAAAAAAATATATCTGTGTTAATAATCTCAGTATTACTAATTATTAATTGCTATTAAGAACATCTCCAACCTATCAGTGATACCTCAATCAGATTTTATTTCTCTCTCATAATAGAGTTCAATGGCAGTTAGCCTCTGGGGGACTTTACATAACAATCCCGTTTAGAGAATGTGAACATCCCAAGAATCTTGGAATCATCCATTCAATCTCACGGATCTTGCCAGAAAGTGAGGAAGTTAAGAGTATTTTGGAGACTGTGAAAAATATAAGGTATAAGAATCAGGCTTCGGACAAGGAAATGCTCACCACTTACCCTAGCAGTGCTTTGGCCACACTTCTGTCTCAAGTCTCCAGAAGAGAGCCTGAGAAATGTCTAGCAGAGTGCCAAGAAAGAGAACAAAACTATTGTTATCCAAGAAAAGACCCATCTCTACATTTTGGCAGGAAGTAGAAAATAGTATGACAATAAATATAAGAAGAAATTCTAGTTTCTTTCATGCTATACCACTCACCCTCACATTCTCTTTACATTTAGAGTTTTTCAAGTCACCTTCTCCTTGGTAACATTTCAATTGCCTAACTGCTTCCCCCCCTTTCTTCCTCTGATAGTTTCCTCAAAACAGAGAGAAAGGATCTTAGAATTAAATCTGCTCATTTGTCAGAGTTTATAGACTTTTAAAAAGCTGTGTAAGTTTTCTCTTTATTAGGATGCCATTCAGGCTCATGTTGTTACTGTGTGGATTAGTGTTAGAAAAAGACAATGAAAACAAATGACAAAAATTTTTAAATTCCACATGCCTATAAAATCATACCTATAAAAAGCCCATGGAAATGAAAAATTCATTTATAGCTCCAATTAAAAAAAAAACTCTTAATTTCAGAAAGAGGATTTATTCTATATTAAAGTTCTGTGCCAGCCAATGGGCTCTCATCTTTCTTTGTTCATTTATTCTCAAAATATATTCATATTTGATAAAAGTTTAGAAAGAAGAGGTTAGAAATACAGTACAAGGTATGCATTGTAGTAATTCTCAGATATGCAAAGTGACTTAAAAATCAGTCTTCTGTGGTTTTATTGTGTTTTGACCTATCAATGAAGAAAACAAATTGTTGTATATTTGAAGTAGCATACCTCTGGAGAAATCGTTTAAAAGCTGTTTACTTCTTCTGCATTTATTGATGATGTAAAGTGTTACAGGCCACTTTATGCAAATAAATTTAAGGGACTTTGTGTTTCATGCCATTTATTTATTGGACACAGCAATGTGAAATTTAAAAGTAGCAGTTTTTGAAAGGCAAAGTGTTCATGCAGCATAGGTAGGAGACAAGAAATTCACGACTAAGAGAAAAATAGGAAGTGGCAATTTATACACCACTTTAGGAAACCACTAAGTATCAACAAACCTCTGAACATTTGGCAATTAACATGCAAAAGGTAATTTTATTTTTTTCCCATTTTTTTTTCATCTCTGATAATAAAATTGCTTAGTTTTAGTAGTGAATAAAAATATTCTTTGCGCATAAGGCAAAGAAACTGAAATCTTTTGTTTTATTGCTATTATTTGACTGTAACACTGAATTACAGCTGGGGGAAACTGTCTCTAGTCCAGAGGGAGTCATTATTGTGGGTTCCATTTGCAATCAGAAGAAATTAAACTTATCAGGTCTAGCTTACAAAAGTTACCAAATAATTGGAGTCATTTCAAAAACATATACTGAAGAAAACTATTGGTATTAAGGTTGAATTTTGAATTCTTGAAAAAAGTTCCACTTGTGAATCAATATTGAATAAAAGAAATATGTTTTTAGATATTGTCACCTGTACCCAAGAAAATCGACATTTATTTATTCAATTTTATAACTCTGGCTAGTAAGGGTATAAAATAAAGGTGAATTCTCTTACAAAAACCAAAGCTAAATATAAGATTGATTGGTTTGTTCTGGGGAAATAAGTTACTGGATTAAAAAATAAAAAGGTATTCTTTATAAGACTCTTTTTATGTAGACAAATATTTGTACTGACCAAGTGGGCCTTAATGTTTGTCTCAATATAGCTAAAATTTAGGTGGAAGTTTGCCTGACTATAGTTCCCTGAACTTCTTTCCTTAAGGCATTTGCTTTATAACTGGCATTATAAATTAATTCTACTTCTGCCCTTTGGAGTTGTAAATATTCTACAACCCAAGAATCTCTTTTTTAAGAGCCATTACTTTAAATGACATCATCTAAAAAGATAGGGCCTCTATTCCCAAATTCCTGTGGGAAATTTCAAGCCCATCTGTGGTAAGCCCCAGTTAACAAATACAGAGGGCCTGATCACACTGGCCAAAAATCTTCCTGCTTTTGGTTGAGTAGAGGTAAGTTCCATCTCTCTCCCCTATTGTAATAATTGTGACCCAGTTTACACTAGTCTTGAAAAAAAAAATTCTTCCCTTCTTTTTTAACTCTGGAACTAATTTTCTTTGACAGTTCATATAATATCCTCAAATATATTTCAGTATCAATTCACATTTCTCAAATTTATTTCTTGCTACTTTCTTAGAATTGTGTATACACACACACACACACACACACACACACACACATATATATATATATATATATATATATATATTTTTTTTTTCTTTCTTCTTAAAGAAATGACCTGGAAAAAGATAAAATAGATAAGAACATAAACAAATAGTTTGTATTTTCAACCTATTCTAAAACATCATTAAAGAAGATAACTTTCCTTTGTATGTATTTTTGAGAACCCCATTGAAGGGTTATGAAAAGTAATATTCCTACAAGACAGCCTCCTGGGGTAAAATGGAAAGACAGTGTGATTCAGGAGAGAAGGAAATTAGCCAAACACTAAACTTCTTCCAGTAAATCCTTTCTCAGTAACAATGGGCCCTGAGGGAAAAGGGCAAACTTTCATCCTTTCCCTGGTTCATTCCCAGCATCTCCACCCAAATCACAATGGGTCCTGACGTGAGGAGGCAGATACTGAAACCCTGGGCCCTGGACTCTTACTCTTTCCCATTGCTGATGTGTCCTGGAAAGAGAAAAGCAAAAAGTGAAGCTCTGGGTAACAATGGATCCCAGAGGGAGAAGATATGCAGTGAACACTGAGGTCTGAGTTTTTGAAAGTGAAGAGTGTCAGGCTTTTTATAACTTCATTCCTGACTATTCAAACCAACACAACCTGCTTCAGTCTCCAATAATTAAACCACCCTCATTGTAAACCATAAAACTCAAACCCCTTTTATAACTGACAGCCATTTTCATAGCCAGAAAATGAGCCTTTTTTCTATTGTGGAATAAAGGAAAGCTTGCTGATCCATTTGAGTTCTGCTCTCATCCTGGTTATTTGTGTTTTCATAATGGTGCTGAAACAGTGTTGGTTATTTTTGCTTACACCCATAATATAAATACTATTCAGTGAAGCCCTACTTTTAACAAGATTAATAAAAATATCTAAGGAATGTTAAAACTGTACATTAATGGTAGAAAAATTAAAGCTTCAAAATTGATATAGTACTTCATTAGAATTTTGAATAACAGAATGTTTTTAAGTAAAGGAAAAGAACAAAATTTAACATAGTATCTATGCATCAAGATAAGACAAAGTATGACTGATTGTTTAAAACAGAGATAAAGCTAAGAGTATCTGAAAAACTCTTCCAGTTATTCTGATGATGAGAAGCCCAGAGCCACCTGATAGGATAAATGAAGCTGAGTAATTTTCCCTAGTTTCACATGAAGTTTCATTTTAAACAGATCTAAACCAGTTCTCCTGCACCCATCCATAATTCTGTGACTTTTCAGAAATACATGAGAAGGTCATCTACATTGTAAGATAAAGAAGTAACAAAAAGTAAAGTTTCTAGTAAATTAGACATTGACTTTGCTTAAAGTATTCTGATGAGAAAAGAAAATAAAATAACCATAAGGTCAATGACTACTTAATTAAAAATGTTAGACAAGTTTTAACTCTTTGAATAGTGTGTTTTCTCAAGTTTTCACATGATGAAAGCAGTAATAGGTCATTGTACTGAACCACTAAGCATTGATCAGTATTCAACTGACTAAGTAAGTGGCTGTTTCAGGATAGTGGCAAAGAGACAGAGAGTGAGTAGGCTATTAACAGTAATTCTCTGGGGCAAACATCATTCTAAGCAAATTCAACCTAAATCAGAAAAATGTGCAAGCACAGGAAAACCAGGAAGAAAACACACATATCAAAACACAGTACTCTGACACTATAGTATAAGGAGAAAGAATGAGCAACCACTGTACCATAAACAGCAATGTAGATGGATCTCACAAGCATGATATTGAGACAGAAATGCCAAACCCAAAAAAGTATATCTTATTCAAAACTAATACACATCTATGCTTACAGCAAAAAACACATATAAGCATGTTCCTTGCAGCACAATTTATAAATATCAAAATCTGGAAACCAAGTGTCCATCAAGAGTAAAGTAGATAAACATACAGTGTGATGCAATGAAATACTGCGTAATATTGAGATGAACAAATTACTGCTGGATTCAATGTTGCAAAATGTCAAAAACATGATGTCAAGTGAAAGAAGCCAGATATAAAACAGAATGTGTGCCATAATTCTATTTTTATATAGTTCAAATAGGGCAGAATTAATCTACCATGAAAGAAATCAAGATAATGATTATTTTTTTTGGGGGGGGATAGTGACATAAAATAAATGTGAAGGGAACAGGGAACTCTGGAGTATTAACGTTGTCCTCCTTGATCTCTACACTAGTTATGTGAGAGGATTTACTTTGTCAAAATTTATCAAACTGAATTCTGATTATGTGTAAACTTTGTTTATTTGTAAGAAGTTTTAAGTTTATAAAGAAAAGAAAGTCCACTTGAAATATATAATACCTTTTCTAGTGTTATGGTTTAGATACCAAGTGTCCCCCCAAAACTCGTATGTTAGACAAAGCCAGAATTTTCAGAGATGAAATGATTGAGTTATAAGAGCCTTAACCTAATCAGTAACTTCATCCACTGTCATGGATTAAAGGGGTTATAACTATAGATAGGTAGGTTGTGACTAGAGGAGATAGATCACGGGGGGCATACCTTTGAGGTTTATATTTTGTCCCTGGTAAGCATCTCCCTCTTTGCTTCTTAGTGGCCATGTCCAGAGCTGCTCTCCTCCTTCATGCCTTTCAACCATGATGTTCTGACTCACCTTGAGCTCAGAGCTATGGAGTTGGTAGCCTATGAATTAAAACCTCGGAAATAGTAATCCCTAAATAAACTTTCCCTCTTCCACATTGTTCTTATCAGGTTTTTTGGTCACAATGATGAAAAAGCTAAAACACCCTTTGTAGTATAATTTAACTTGCAAAGAGGTACTTTTTCACAAAGTTGATTTGTGCTTCAGGAATAGGCCCCAAAATACAAAATGCCTCAACTAGGACAAATTCAGTGTCTGAGAAGAAATTATTATTAACTTGGCCTGTGTGATGTTTTGAAGTTGAGAATAAAATAGATTCAAATTAATAAATAGTTAGAATACTTGTTTTGTAATTCATAAAAAAATATAATTTTTTGAGGTTTTATTATTAATATAATCTCTATTTGAATACTATTGTTGAATGTTATTACTAAACATCCAAATTATTCACTGTTTATGTTGTGCCTTAGTGTATAATAAGCATTTTGCAAATATTATTTAGTTTATCTTCACAAATCTCTCAGCCATATATTTTAAAAAGCATCAGGGTATAGATTGATTTTGGGCTGGTCTGGCACTAAAACCAGTGTTCATTGTCCAAGACTTGAAATTCATTGAGGGTGGGTCTTCCTCTTATTCAATTCTTGTCTGTATTTAACACTTACTTGGTTTATATGTGTCTACTCTACTAAATAATGAATATACTAAATAATTAGGAACTTGATAAACTTGGGAGAATTCTGTAGTAAGAAGATAAAAGAAGATATCTGATATTTCCAAAGTCTTGTTTTAATGGAATTGGGAGACACATGACTATTTCCTCTCTTCATCAATGACTAGAGAAGATGATTAGAGAAGATGAAGGTTTAAAAACACTCTCTGTTTAGAAAAATATTGAGGAATCAAATCAGTAAGCATTGGTGTAGATTAACATTCACTTTGCACAGCATTAGTAATCTTCACAGCCTTAAGTAACCTTCCTGTTTATTGAGTTCATTGAGAGATGCAATGCTATGCACTAAGTTGTTTTCTACACAATGCAACTCACTATTTTGTTCTTTCTCTATTTCTCTTGCTCTCTCTCCATGTCTTTCTCTTTCTCCATGTCTCTCTCTTTCTCTCTCTCTCCATGTCTCTCTCTCTCTCTCTCTCTCTCTCTCTCTCTCTCTCTCTCTCACACACACACACACACACACACACACACACACTTTATAGCCACACACAGAGAGAGATAAACAGAGACAGAGAGGCAGAGGTGCTTCCTTGTATGAAAGTCAATATTTCCATTTGCTTCCTTTAAAACAAAAGGCATATTCCTACTTTTATGGTGTAAAGAAAAAAAGGAAGCACATGTCACAAACCGCTGAATATCCCATAAAAAGTTCAATTATATTTAGATAATAAAATAAGAAATTCATTGAAAATTTCCCATATTCAGATTACTTTAAATGTTTGCTAAAAATATTACATAATTTTACTTATAAGAGCATGAATCATATATTTTACCTTTGAAATTCATAGTATTACAAACTTCAGGAAAAACCAACATAATGTATTACACATTTACATTTGAAAATTAGTTAAAACTGCTAAGACAATTTATGAAGGACAGTGGATATGTTTCAGTGTCTTGAAACATTTTTCTCTTGCAATTGAAAGTGCAAGTCAGTGTATCTACTTTACCATAATTATGGGTACTGGGATATAATGACCACCAGTTCTCAGGTGATTCTATCTATACTAAGAGCACTGAACTTCATAGTAAGAGATTTTGAATATGTTCTTGTGATGACTTTTATTTTGCAGTAGCTCTTTTTATGAAATTTTTAAATATGTAAGTGGAATATTGATGCAATTATCCATTTCTGAATATTCTCTGAGTGTATGAAATTTATAAACATTTTTAGAGTCATTTTGTTTTTTCTACAAAATGTTGTAAGCAGCACAATTGAATCTAAGCCTTTGGAGAGACACCCACTGATGCAATATCATATACCATATTGTTTTCATGGGTTTACTTTTACCTGGTTATTTTCAGTTTTATCTTATTCAAGAGATGCCAATAAATACTCTGATTTGAAATAGCATTTTCTTAGTAGTCTCTGATATACTTTTTTTCTTTTTTCAATAAAATAGGTAAATTTAAGCACACAGTGCTTCAGAAATTATGAATGCTCCCTCCATTAATTAATGTCAGAAATAATATTTGGTTTCACTGGGTGTATTGATTAGAGTCAAAAAGATATATATTTTTTCACAACACAGCCATAAATGTCCTAGTTAACAAAATTGTATAAAGTTATGCTACAGTTAGAAACAGAGGTTAAAATATTTTTGAAATAATTTCTAAAGAATTAGTTTATTCCATATATTTTGACTACAGGGCTTAGAATTTCCTTGTTGTTGCTGTAGCATAGTGATGTTCATTGGGCCCTAAATGTATCAATAATAAATATCACTGAGGGTTTATATAACCAATGGAAGTACTTTCTTTTTTTCCTCCCAAGACTACATGTTTAAACTCCCACAAGCAGCTTGAGAAATTATGCTTTCCTCCAATTCAGACTGAAAATGCCAGGAGAGTGTTATTAGTTGTCAAGTGCAAACAGAGGCACTTCTTTATTCTGAGGTCAGTCAAGGTTCATAAATGGTACCTGAGAAATGCAAATCAGTGGAAGTGGAGGTTTAAAAAATGTATAAAGGGGATATTTGTTTTTACGAGTTTATTTCCAGGTTGGCCTCAATACCCTTCACAGGGAATATCCTGCTACACCTGGAATGCAAGTTTTAAAGATGGGGCAGCCAGGTTCAAATCTCACATACTTGGATTGGGGATATAGCTCAGAGGTAGAGTGCTTCCTTAGCATATATGAGGACTTAGGTTCAATCCCCTAAGCGTTGTCAATCTCTCATACTTGTTATCTACATAATGAAAATATTTTCAACTTCTACCATAATAAGAAATAGATGGGATATAGGGAAGTAAATGGGATAATTAATTTTATTTATTTGTTTGTTTGTTTATTTATTTATTTATTTATGTGCAGGAGATTGAACGCAGCGGTACTCAACCACTGAGGCACATCGTCCTCAGTCCTTTTTATTTTTTCTATTCTGAGACAAGTTCTCTCTGTTTTGATGAGGGCCTTGCTAAATTGCTGACACTAGCTTAAAACTCTCAATTCTCCTGTCTCAGCCTTCTAAACTACTGGAATTATAGGTGTGCATCACCTACCCCCTGGTGGTATAATACATGTAAATCAGTACACATACAAAGCACACAATAAATATATCCAGTAAAGGTTAGCTGTACCTATTAGTATTGGTGTTAATATGATAAATACCTAGCTTGTAATACTGAAATCTATTTATGGTTAATTTTATTTATAACTTGATAATAATTTTATATTGAATACTTTTTTTCTCATGCCTTAAATTTCTCAATCATTGGACTAAACTTTTCCATTAAGAAATAACATTTTAAATGTTGTCTTGCTTAAAAATGTATTTGTACATTTTCTTTTTTTTTTTTTTTGAGAGAGAGAGAGAATTTTTTAATATTTATTTTTTAGTTTTCGGTGGACACAACATCTTTATTTTATTTTTATGTGGTGCTGAGGATCAAATCCAGCGCCCCACGCATGCCAGGCAAGCACGCTACCGCTTGAGCCACATCCCCAGCCCCTGTATTTGTACATTTTCAACAAACACAATAAAATGAATTTTCTACTAAATTCAAATTTCAAGTATCAAATTTGACTTGAACATAACATTTCACTTTCGCTGGAATTTGGAAGTGGTAGGTTACCATAAAGTCTCAAAGGGAAAGACTAGCTACAAACAAACATAAATTTGTTCAGCTTGAGTCTTCAGCAGGCATCATAAATTCAGAATCTTCAAGTTCCCCCCCCCCAGAGGACACAGACACTTTCTCTAAGATGAGTTATCTTATACCTCTTAAAAAGATGCATAATAATAATCTCTAGGACCCAGAGATTTTCTCCCCACAGGCCAATATGAGAAAGAAGACAGAAAGAACTTGGTCAGGAGACAAGAAAGTCATTTTTCATGCCTCTAAGCCTGGGGTGGGTGGAAAGTATATTAAGTATCTATTTTGTTTAAATGATGGATTCATGCCTTTTATATTTGTTGAAAAATAACCCTGGAAATAAACATCTGATTTTTTAAGTCCTGACATATTTGATTAATACACCAATATAAAGATGAAGCCAGTTTTAAAGATAGGTAGTTAGTGTAGTTAGGTAAATGGGGTCTAATATCCAGTAGGATAAAGACCTTGGAGACCATATTGAGAATGGAGTCCAGGAAACCAGAACAACTACTGGGGAAATTGAAATGTTACTGTCCCCAAGGTCTGGAACCCATCCTAAAGAACTGTTAATGAAGTAGCTCCCAGCAAAAGGGGAGGTGCTAATCAAACCACCCCAGGCCCTTCCTGTGGAGATTACTGCTCCCTGCCTCAGCAGCCCACCTATCTCCCACCTTTTGGCTTTCCCACCTGCATTCTATCTCTGCAGGTTAGAGGGAAACAAAGGACAGGAATGTGGGAGGACTAAAAGAAGACCTTAGATATAAAAAAGAGAAGACCCCCAGCCCCTCCACAGATTGCCTTTTGGGTCCCCTTCTTCTTTAGGAGGAACTCTTTTCTGCTGTCCTTTAATAAAGCCTTCCACTTTCCACTCTACACTTGCCTCGGGGTGGGGGTGCTTCTCTGGTGTTATATGGTAGCATTCAGGGAAGCAAGAACTAGTCACAGGTAAACAGCGGTAACAAGGAGACATGATTCACACTACTCCTCTTTTTTTTAGATTTTGGCATTCTCTATCCCAAAAGGTGCTCAGTTACCTTTCACATGAATATCCTTTGAGACATTAAAAAAATCATCATAAATCTGCCTTCAAGAAAGCAACAGAAATTTATAAAAGTCTGCTTAGTCACTCTCTATCTTTGTGAAACATCATCATTCATAAGAGTGATCCTATGTATTCTTCATTTTAAAAATTACATGTTCATGTTGTTATTTTTTTTAAAAAAAGGCCACAAAGTTCTAGCAGAGACTAAGACTTTTTAAGTTAAATATTATTCAATAAAATAATAATTTTAAATAGCTTCTGAACACTGTTCAAGGTGTAGAAAGTTAGATTGCTTTGCACAATGTGTTTGGCACAGAGAAGCCTGGGTTGAATCTCAGTTCCAGTGTTTACTGACTATGACGGTGAAAAAGTTTCTTTAATTTCTGAACTCTATTTACCTCATAAAAAAACACAGAATTAATACCCATCTCTGAAGTCTTTTGTAGAGTTAAACTATAGAGCATATGAAAATTTTATTGTAGGTGACCAATAAAGAATAGCTATAATCTGGAAATCTATAATTATATGTTTAAATCATAAAAAGCTTTATTTTTTTTGTAAACAAACAAAATGTGTTCTCATCAAATTTCCATGCTCCCCCAAAAATCAATTACTAAATTATTGTACCATTAAAGTTGTATTTGCTACTGAAAAGTAGAACTGAGCGTTTGTTTTCCTAAGTAATTTTGCCACTTAAATACAATAACTTTATAAATGTTTAATTAATATTTATACAACCTAGTGATTCCATGTGCACCTAGATTTTTTCTAAAATGCTGATTGAAAAAGGAAAATACAAAGACGTGATTTTTTTTAATGAAAGTTTTATTTTCTTTTAGATCCCAAGTTAAATGAATAAGAGAACTTTTAAATTATTCCTAGATCCCAAGTTAAATGAATAAGAGAACATATTTACTCATTTATGCCACTAGAGAACATTTAATGAAGACAGAATGAACTATTAATTTGGAAATACATAATAACACAGCTTTTAGTCAAGGGTCAGAGAAGAAAAAGAAGCTAATTCTTAAATAGCTTAAAATCATATTGATATCAGTCAGTCAAAGTCTAAATTAGCATTATTTTGTATTGTATGACAGAGGAGAATCCTTAGAGATTATAAATGCAGAAAATATATGAAATTTTCTTCAAGATCATACTAGAAAGAGAGGACAATAAAATGTAAGAAAATGATGCAAGACTAGAATAACACATAAAGGGTGAAGGTAGGTAAACTTACTCTTCAAAGTGAGAATATGAAACTTTACTTATCTTTATATTATGTGTGTAGGTGTCTATTATAATCCATAGTAATGCCATTTTGCACTGTTTTTATTGATTCACTTACAGCTTGTTTTCCTTTCCTCAAGTAATTTGAAGTTTCATTTCCTCGATAAAGGAAAGCAAATGAAGGAAAAAGGGATAACATTTTAAGAATATTACTACTACAGGGCTTTTGATTCCAGGATAAGATGGAGTAAAAGTATCTCTCCTTATTTCCCCTTCTAAAGTAGTTGAAAAACACTAAAAAAACAAACAGAAAAATTTGAAGGGTGAAAATAAGGAGACTTATCATCTAGTATCAAAGGATTGAAGAAAGACATGATAATACATTCCCTGGATTTTCTCTATGCTCATAATCTTGGATTTGTTTCAGGGGAAGCCAGTGTCCTGGAAACCTAAAATATAAATGATTCCAGAGAAGACTTCTGTCTGTGGAGAAGCACCAATTAAGGGACATATTAGTAGGACAAAGACTTTTCTTTTTTTTTTTTTTTTTTGAGATTTATTTATTTATTTATTAGTTTTCAGTGGACACAACATCTATATTTTATTTTTATGTGGTGCTGAGGATTGAACCCAGCACCCCGCGCATGCCAGGTGAGCACACTACCACTTGAGCCACAATCCCAGCCTGACAAAAACCTTTTAGATAGTAACCACTATATTTTGACCAAACATCGTGGATAAAACTTTGGCCTTTCAGTAAAGAACTTTACCCCTCAAGTCAGATAAACCCAGCCAGGGACCTAAGAGTTCATTCTCATCAGATAGGAAGGAAACTTCCCCATGTAGTGGTGGCCACTTGGAAAGCAGTGAAAAGATATGCCTCTAGCCAGAATAGTGTTGGTGGAAGTCTAGCAGTGTTTAACTCCCACTCCACCCAAAAGCACTGAGCAGCAAAGGCTGATGCAGAATCTTGACTTTTTACCCCCGCAAAGCAACAATGAAATTGCCTTCCTTGCTTTGTGTGGTGTGAGTAAAGGCCTACTAAAACAGACCTATATAAATACCTATATAATACCCTATATAGCAAGGATGTGAACAATAAGCATTTATTGTTAGGAAAACTCCACACTGGATGATAAAAGAAGATCAACACACAATAGTTAGATAAAATTATCTATATAGACACTAAAGAAGTCATAGTAAAGATATTTAACCAGCAATTTTATACACACTTAAAACACTATATTTGATAGTCATTGTTATAATTTGGATGTTGATTTCCCCTGAAAACTAATGTTTCAGAAGTTTGGTCCCCAGTTGGTGAAACCATTAGGAAGTAGTAGAAACTATTTTAGTAGTTGGGGATATGTTGTGTTATGCTCGAATTCGGGACCACCAAAAGACCACCAGAGACCAAGATCAATGTAAGCAGCAAAGAGGTGTTTATTGCGAGCTAGCTCGGTCCTCTGTGCGCACACAGCAACTGGTGATGCTGAGAGGCCCCGAGCCCAGGGTTTGCAGCAATTTTATACATTCTTTGGAGAAGGCAGGAACCCCCCCATACATCATAGCATCTCTTAGCAAATCATCACACACTGTGGGAAAATTAAATAACAACTCTAAAACATGATTAGCACATTCACTGGCGGGAACAAGTTGGGTAGGGGTGATTGGTTACTACAAGAGGGGGATTCATTTGAACTGATTGGTTTAAGCCAAGAGGGGTGTTCGAGCTGAACTGCATGGTTTCCCAACACATTATCAACCACCATAAACTACTGGGAGGGTCATCTGGCATCCCAGGTATTTCCCTGTCTCATGTTGATTGGTGGCTGCTAGGGGGTTGCTATGGATCCCCACCTAGCCTGACTGAGTCAGGGACACCTGGTGCAGCAGATCTCTCCTGTTATTAGTAGATAAACAACTTAGCAGGATGGGAATGTGCCTAGGAGTGCTCTGTGGGTCTTTCCAAGGACAAAGGTGATATCCCTTCCTTGGACAGGCTTTACTCTGAGGTAGAGGCTGGTTTTTCAGTTGGAGGATGTAGATCACTGGGTTGGGTCTTTAAAGGATTCCCATAGTCCCTGGCCCTTTTTAAAAAATCTGTCTATCTATCTATATGTCTATCTACCTACCTACCTACCTACCTACCTATTTATTCCAACTCTATGCATCTTTCTGTGCTTCCTAGTTGCCATGGGATGCCTTGTTCCACCCCCTGTGATTTTTGTACTTCACTTCAAGCCCCAAAACAAAGGAATCATGAGGTCATGGACTGAAACCTCTAAAATCATGAGTCAAACAAAAAACCCTTTTTTTTTTCTTTACTTTGATTTTCTCAAGTTTTTTTTTTTTTTACAATGACAAAAAGCTGATTAACACATGGTCTTTTCCTTTTAGATTCAAAAGATGGTATGTGATTTTTCTTGCTTCTATTAGACATGAGCAGCATTTTCATGGCATACAAATTGTACCATTATGAGATTAAATTTAGTACAGGCTAAAATAATCTCTGCGTTAAAAAAAAATCAAAGAAATTATCTATAGACTAATTTCTAGAGTAACAATATAATTAACCTATATAAATTTTTCTTTGGGAACATTTTGGTTGAGACTATTTTTTGCTAATTACAGCGATAAAAAGAAAGAAATGTTATTTGGTTTGCTTTTTTATTACATTTATTTTAACTGGTACATCAAAAAGTAAAAATTATACACAGTGGTTTTCTAATACAATATTTGGATAATAAAGTAGCTAAAAGATAGAGAATATAATAAATATGTATTTACCTTTTTTATAGCATTAAGAAGCAACAAAATGAATAGGTATAGGATGCAGAATATTTCCATAAAGAAATGCTTGATTTAATTGGTTATTTATTCATTTATTTACTTAACAAAAGTAACTGGTATTTGGCCATGGGTGGGGACTCTCAATTTTATGTTATGAAATATGGGGTTTCTATTTCAGTCTGAATACATCCTACCATCTACACTCTAAAATGTTACATTATCTTTAATCTTTTGGGTGTGGAAATAAACACATAAAATATTGTACATTAAGGCATCATTTCAAATTGTATTTAAACTCCAAAATACAATTTCAATAAAATATAAGTAGAAATGGGATATTAACTCTGTACATTAATAATTCAAAATATGTATTAAGAGTAAACTTAACATATTAATCCCATTAAACTCTTAAAATGTGTGCAGCTACATGTTCATTTCATTTGAATGTATTCTTGTGCTAACTCTGATGACCTTTAATAAAAAATTTTTGTGTTCACCAAAGTGATTTATGATAGCAGATTTCCCTACTATGTAAATATTCTCCAAAGCTTTAATTAGAAATACAGCACCTTATTTCATTAAAACAGCAAATATAATCAATTTTAATCAGGTTTACATATTGGATAAAGGAAAAGAATGGTCCTAACTTTATGGATTAGAATTTAAATTTTATGATATAATATGTCTGTAAACAAAGAACTAGTATTCTAAAATTTTGCCCTTATTCCTACATACACCAGTGATATCTTATTAAATGATTTTACAATATGTTGAGCTGTTTTTCATCCCCATGACCAAAATACCTGATAAGACAACTTAGAGGAGAAAAGATTCAGTTTGGCTCATGGTGACAGAGGTTCAGTTAATGGTCAGATGGCTCCAAGGCAGAAATGTCACAGTGGACAGATGTGATGAGGAAAGGTGTTCAGCTCATAGAAGCCAGGAAGCAGGGGGTGGGGGGACCTAAGAGAAGATGATCCCTACCAGAGCACACCCCCAGTGACATATTTTCCTCAACCAGGGCCCACCTCCCAGTAGCCCATTGAGCTATCTGTGGATTAATATACAAATAAGGTAGAACCCTCTTTATGATCCAATCATTATCTACCTCCACATCTGAACCTTGTTGCATTGGGTTCAAGCTTTAATTAGAAATACAGCACCTTATTTCATTTAAATAGCAAATATAACCAACAACAAAAAGATATGCTCCTAAACAGATTGCAGTCAGCTCATCCTAACTATGTGAGCTTATATAAGTCATAATGTGTTTAAGCTGAAAAATACATAATTAACACACACACCTAGAAAGACTGTTGCTCCTAGCCAGATTTAAATTAGTTTACTGTTGCACAGGCTCCTTGAAAAAAAACAAATTTGGAGGTAAGAAAATATAACATTTGGAGCAAGATACTCTAGAGGGTCCTCATGTTGCATATTGTGAACAAAATAATCATTGAAAAGGAGAAATATCCATGGGGCTAATATAATGTGGTCTTAACCAGAGTGGTGAATAGTGAGCACATACAAAAAGAAAGTTTTCCCTAGGGCATTGGTGGTAGCAGTGAGGGGAGCTATGTATCAGATGCCCTCACTGTATTCTTACGTCAAAGAGAAACAAGAAACAAGAGAATATCTCCTGTTGAAGATACCCTCCTCAGCTCAGGACTCCAGATATCAAGAGATTATAATTACTCAAATATGACTTCTTATAAAATCAGCTAATATTCATCAAGTGAAATGTCATGAATGAGAATTAGCCCAACAAAAGAAGCTAGACTATTCATTACTTAGTTATTAAAATTACATGAAATGTGTGCAGATGTATTCCTGTGAGTGCATGATTAAAGAACACAGCATTAGAATTACAAAGATGAGTAATCAACATATGAAAAATAAACTGAAGGAATTTCAGTTTAAATTTAAAAATATCCATGGGCTAATATGATGTGGTCTTCCAGAGTGGTGAGTAGTAAGCACATATAAAAAGAAAGATTTCCCCCTAGGGGGTATATTTTCTTCTAGTAGATGTAGGGTGTCTGGTCCAATGTCTAGATCTTGGATCCACTTTTGAGTTTTGTGCAGAGTTCTGACATAACTTTCCTATGTACATATATGAATACTCCACAGTATATCTCTACATCTTGTACAACCACAAGACTTGGATCTTAATTAGAATAAGATCTAATTCATGTCTGTATAAGTATGTCAAATTATACTCTAGTGTCATGTATAACTAAGAAGAACAAAAAATAAATAAATTTTAAAGAAGAAAGTTATATAGCAAACAGGATGAGTTAAAAAAATACCAAAATAAATCAAAATGAAACTGGAGACAACAAAGTCTAATAGAATATCTTGTTTTTTAACTTTATGGAAATATAATTGACAGAAATTATAACTAACATGTACTGTTTCATTTCCTTGTTAAGGAATTGCTTTATTTTTTTATCTTTTACAATTTTAGATTAATTTATTTTAATTTGCACATAAAAATTTTTAAAAGTACATATCAATGGGGTACTGAGTGAGTTTTTAACAATATCTACATATTAAATTGTAATATATTTGAACAGGTTAAACACATCTATCTCTTAAAATATTGATTAGTATTTTATAGCAAAAACTTCAAAATCCTCCCATCTATATTTTTGGTATTCAAAGAACATTATTATTAAGGGCATTCTTCCTATTCTATAACAGCACACCAGAATTTCTTACTCCTGCTTAGCTATAATTTAGTGCCCACTGACCAATCTTTCTCCATCTTACCTCCACTTTATTTTGCCAGTCTCTGGTAATCTCCACTTTACGTCAACTTCTATGAGATCAACTTTTTTAGATTCCACTCAAGGGTTACATCATATAGTATTTGTCTTTCTATACCTGGCTTATTTCACTTAACTCAATAATCTCCAGTTCCATTCATATTGGATGGCTGAATAATATTCCCTTATATATGTATACTATGTTTTCTTTATCCACTCATCAATTGATGGTTCTTTAGGTTTATTTTCATTTCTTGACCATTCTGAAAAGTACTATAATAATTGTGAGAATGCAAATGTCTATTGGACATACTTATTTTATTTCCTTTGTAAGCCCAGTAGTAGAATTACTGGATCATATGTTGTATCGTAACTTTTTAAGTAACCTCCTTATGCTTTCCATAATCTCTGCACTAATTTACAGTACTACTGTCAGTATAAAAGAATTCCTTTTCTCCATATCCTAAACTTATTGTCTTCAGTCTTTTTCATAGTGTCCATTTTTACTGAAGTAAAGTGATATCTCATTGTGCTTTTGAATTATATTTCTCTGATAATTAGTAATACTGTAAAATTTTTTAAACCTCTTGGACAGGTCTTCTTTTGAAAGTGTCTGTTGACCTGTTTTAAATTCAAGGTATTTGTATCTTTTTTTTCCTATTTAGCTTTGGAGGACCCTTGTCAAAAATATAGTCACATATACTTTCTTCCATTTTGTAGGTTTTCTCTTTAACTCAGTCAATGGTTTCCTTTGGTATGCAGGAGCCTTTTTAGCTTGATGTAATTCTATTTGTCTGTTTTTGCTTTTGTTTCCTGTGCTTTGGGGTCTGTTTCTAAAAAAAAACTTTGTACGATCCAATGTCCTAAAGCATCTCCCCTATTTTTCTTCCATACTTTAATAGTTTCAGGTCTCACATTTAAGTCTTAATTCCATTTTGAATTAATTTGTGTAATTGGTGAAAGATAGAGGTCAGTTTCATTCTTCTACTTGTGGATGTCCAATATTCCATCACCTTTATCTAACAGATTTTCTTTCCTCTGATGCAAGTTTTTAGTAGCTTTGTTAAAATTTAGTTGGAGATATATATATATAAAATTATGTATACTGTTTCATTATATATTTATCTGTATTTATGCTGACAACATGTTATTTTTATTAATATATCTTTGTGTGTATATTTTGAGATCAGCTACTGTAATGCCTCTTGCTTTGTTCTTTTTGCTCTAGATGGATTGGGTATTGAGGATTATTGGTGATTCCATATAAATTTTAGGATTGTTTTTCTAGTTCTTTTTAAGAATTCCTTTGCTATCTGAATAGGGATTACATTGAATCTATAGATTGCTTTGGGTAGCATGAACATTTTAACAATATTGATTTTTTGACCTGTGATGTATTTTCATTTGTGTATGTGTGTGTTTGTGTGTCCTCTTCAATTTCTTCCATCAACAGTTTATAATTTTCATCATTGAGATCTTTCACTTCTTTGGTTAAATTTATTCCTTTTGGGAAGATGTTTGTAAACAGGATTGCTTTCTAGATTTCTTTTCCAGATTATTCACTATTGGTATATGGCAATGTTACTAATTTTTGTATGTTGATTTTATATCCTACAACTTTGCTGAACTTATTTATTAGTTCTAGTAGTTTCTAACATATGTATCACCTCACATAGTTCACATTGTTTTTCTCTGCCTGTGTGTGTACAAAATGCTTAAGATCTACCTTATCAGCCAATTTCAAGTATACAATATAATGGGGTTAATTGTAGTCACTATTGTTTTACCTTAGATATTCAGGCCATATTTGTCTTGTATAAAATAAATGTGTATGGTTTGATCAATAGCTACCCATTTTTATCTCCTGCCAACCCCTGAGTACCTTCACAATACTCTGTTTTCTATGAGTTTCACTATTTTAGATTCTTCATATAAACAAAATCATGTAGTATTTATCTTTCTGTATCAGGCTTATTTCATTTATGGTAATGCTCTCCATGTTTATGTATGTTGTCACAAATGGAAAAATTTCTTTCATTGTTAATGATGAATAACATTTCATGGTTTGGGATATATCAATCACATTTTCTTTATCTATTCATCTTTCAACAGATATATTTATGAGAATATTTAAACCAGAGGAAGAAAGAAAACTCTTACAAGAGGACAATAGTTAAACTTTCAACAGAGTGTTTAACTTTAAAAAGAATATTAAAAATTAACTTGGGCTTATGGGATATTTCAAATACTGAGATAATGAATGGGATATTTAAAATGATGAAAATTAAAATACCAGAAACATAGATACTTGAAGCCCAAAAGTATACTTTCAATACTTTGGGCAAGATAATTTAGTTTAATAAAACTGAGAGTATAACAAAAAAAAGAAGAACTAAATTAAAGGAAGTTTTAAAAATATACTTCCAGAAGAAGGAAAATGACACTAGTAAAATGAGAAAAGTTAATATAGGTAAATTCAACCCAAACTAATTTTTATAAATAGTAATAATCCTAATGTCTTGAGAGTTTTGGTAGAGAGAGTACAAAAAAAAATTGGACAGAATTTAATAAGTGACCAATATAAGTTATAGCTTTCCAAGGTATTTATATTTCTTGAAGTTGTTAAAATATGTATATTATACTGCACTAGATATCACTTTCAGATAATAGCCTATGTGAAGAAAGAAATTCAAGATTTAGCTTTCAAAGGGATGGGGAGAAATGGATAAAAAAAGAAATGTACAAATAAGTCATGGTGATTTTTCATAAAGACCAGAACATTGAGGAATATACAGAAAATGTGGGCATATAGCAAGGAAAATAGTAGAAGCATATTTAGATGGATGAGCAACCACAAACTCTACATTTAATAAAAATTCATAGATTTTTAAAAATTAGAGTATATTGTTTATAAGACACATTCCTCAAATAAGGACAAAGTAACTATGAAAAAAAAAAAAACTGCAAGAATATATACTAGGAAAATACTCACCTTTCCCAAACTTTACACTCCTACTATCATACAGAATAATACCAAACAGAAATAGCAGAACCAAGGATACTCTACAATCATTACAGACAGAGTCAATCTGTTAGAAGATATTATTTATTTCCTTTAGAATTTACCTTTAGGACCTACTTTTTCTTCTATTAGACACAGAGTCTCTGGTTTAATTCCTAGGTCCTTGATCAACTTTGAATTGAGTTTCATGCATGGTGAGAGATAGGGGTTTAATTTCATTTTATTGCATATGGGATTTCCAGTTTTCCCAGCACCATTTGTAGAAAATGCTATCTTTTTTCCAATGCATATTTTTGGCACCTTTGTCTAATATAAGATAATTGTAATTTTGTGGGTTAGTCTCTGTGTCCTCTATTCTGTACCACTGGTCTACCATTCTGTTTTGGTGACAATACCATGCTGTTTTTATTACTATTGCTCTGTAGTATAGTTGAAGGTCTGGTATAGTGATGCCACCTGCTTCACTCTTCCTGCTAAGGATTGCTCTAGCTATTCTGTGTCTCTTATTTTTCCAGATGAATTTCATGTTCATGATTGCTTTTTCTATTTTCTAATCTTCATCATGAGGGATTAGGCCCCAACTTCCTTAATAAGTCTCCTATAGTACAAGAATTAAAAGCAAGAATCAATAAATGTGATAGAATCAAACTAAAAATTTCTTCTCAGCAAAAGAAACAATCTGTGAGTTGAATAGAGAGCCTACATCCTGGGAGCAAATTTTTACCCCTCACACATCAGATAGAGCACTAATCTCTAGGGCATATAAAGAACTCAAAAAGCTAAGCACCAAAAATTAAAAAAATAAAAAATAAAAAATGACCCAATCAACAAATGGGCCAAGGACCTGAATAGACAATCAACAAATATAGGAAAAAATACTCATCATCTCTAACAATTAGAGAAATGCAAATCAAAACTACTCTAAAATATCATCTCACTCCAGTCAGAATGGCAGCTATTATGAAGACAAACAACAATAAGCATTGAAGAAGATGTGGGGGAAAAGGTACACTCATACATTGATTGTGGGACTGCAAATTTGTGCACCCAGTATGGAAAGCAGTATGGAGATTCCTTGGAAATCTGGGAATGGAACCACCATTTGACCCAGCTATCCTTCCCCTTGGTCTATACCCAAAGGACTTAAAAACAGCATACTTCAGGGACACAGCCACATCAATGTTTATAGCAGCACAATTCATATTAGCTAAACTGTGGAGCCAATCTAGATGCCCTACAGTGGATGAGTGGATTTTAAAAAATGTGGCATATATACACAATGGAATATTACTCAGCAATATAAAGAGAATAAAATCATGGCATTTTCAGGTCAATGGATGGCATTGGAGAAGATAATGCTAAGTTAGCCAATCCTCCCCCCAAAAAATGCTGAATGTTTTCTCTGGTATAAGGAGGCTGACTCATAGTGGGGTAGGGAGGGGGAGTATGGGAGGAATAGAGGAATTCTAGATAGGGCAGGGGGTAGGAGGGAAAGGAGGGGCACAGGATTAGCAAGGATGGTGGAATATGATAGACATCATTATCCAAAGTACCTGTATAAAGACACGAATTGCTGTCAACATACTTTATATACAACCAGAGATATGTATATGTGTAATAAGAATTGTATTGCATTCCGCTGTCATTCCACGGTCATTTATTTTAAAAAAAATTTAAGAACCTGAGAGAACACACATACACACACACAAAAAAAAAAAACAGAAAAAAATGCCTTTAACTGTGTACATATTTTTTATGCAGATATTCCTTGACTTAAGATACATTTATGTCTCAATAAACACATAGGAAGTTGAAAATATCATGTCATTGGTGCATTTAATACAACTAACCTACCTAATAGTTTAACATAACACAAGCAGTTTAACATAGCAATATAGTACTCTCTACACACTGCTTCTCCTAGTGATCACTTGCGGAGAGGAATCTGCTGCTGGCAGCTGCTTCCAGGGATTGCAAAACAATATCTTGTCACATAGTGCTAGCCTAGGAAGAGACCAAAAATCAAAGACAGTTTCTGCAGAATGTGTACTGCTTTTGCACGATCTTAAATTTGAAAAATTGTTAACTCAAATCATTGTTAAGTCAGAGACTGTCTGTGTATATTAACATATATATGCAAGACTTAGAAGAATGGACAAATCTTTCAATTAATGATAAACCTAGTTGAAAAACAATTGAGAAAATAAGAACTATTTCAATGCTGGATAATCAAGTATGATTTATAGTACATATAGAAAACATTTCATTTAACAGTGGAAAAATACAAACTATCAGATAGTATACAAGTAAATACATAGTCAATTATAAAAACTGACTATACAGTCAGCACTAAAAGTAGTCTAAAATTTTTCAAAAATCATCATCATACAGAGCATGCATGCTATCAGAAATACAATTAAATTCAAATCTAGTAATAATATGAGAAAACAACCATATGTTTTGAATTTTAAAAAGCATATTTCTAACTACCTCAAATTAAAGAAAAAATAGAATCAAACCAAACAAAACTATTATATATATATTAATGTAAAGGCTAAAGCAAAAGAGTAATAAGAAGAAAAGTTTATATTTTTAAATGTATACATTAGGAAAGCAAAATGTTAAGCTAAAGATTCAACTGAGATACTTGACAGAACACAGAATAAAACAAAAGAAAGTAGAATAAAGTGATAATGAAGTAAAGAGGACTTCGGTTAACAAGGATAATTTCTATGAGCAAGGCAAAAAACAAAGATGAAATAAAATATAAAGAATAATTGTTTCTTTGAAGCAATTTTTATCAAAAAGTCAAATTTGGGGTTAGATGTTTAAGAAAATATGTGATAAATAAAAAGATAGTGGCATAACTATAAATAAAGAAGATACTGTATTGCTCAGCTGAGATTAAACAATGCTGCAGAAACAACACAGACTTTAGTGATTTACCTGTTCGGGGTTAAACAGTTTATCAGTTCCAAATCCTCTTTGTTCTTCTAATTTTACGGCTAACCAATTAAAAAGTACTAAAATTACATTGTAACTCTTAAAATTATTTGGTATACATCACATATTTTCATGTTCAATTAACCAAACCTGTTGTTAAATGGGATAGGAAATATATAAAATTAGAGTTCATATATATATATATATATATATATATATATATATATATATATATATATATGGCTTAAAGACCAAATAGTAAAAAGGAGTTAACTTAGAGACTAGGGACAGCATGATATCTAAAATGATAGACTTGTTTGAGTTCAACCCAAGTATACAAAGTGAAGTTATCTACAACACAAGGGGAAGATTAGTTGAGGATGAGCATATAGTAAGGAGAGTTTAGAAGGAAGGTGTTTTTTGGCTATGGTATAGTAAAACAGGCAACAAGGAATGTGTTTAAAATGAAATACTAGGATTTTGTTTATTGATTATCTATTTTTACATGGATTAATAAAGAAACAGGCACATGAATTATAAATAAATTATTAGATCCATAGACTGAAAAACAGCCAAAAAGGAACAAAAGTTTATATTTTTAAATGCATACATTAAGAAAGCAAAATGTTAAGCTAAAGATTCAACTGAGATACTTGACAGAACACAGAATAAAAGCAAAGAAAGTAGACTTAAGGCACATTTAAAAGAGTATTTTCTAATTCATAGATTTATAAAAAGCATGTTATTTAATCTTTATGTTTTTTTGTGTGTCTATACCTGTTGAACTGGGCAAAATCACAGTTAACCAACTAATAATTACTTAAAATTACAGGATACACCATTGTCATTCTGTTTTACTTTTATGTGGTTGGGAGAAAGGAGTTAATCTATACTTAGATTAAATGCATTGCAAGGAGAATTGAAAAATATAAAGGAACCATGCATTATAAATATACAGGAAAATCACTTGTGTGGAGATGGGTACAGAGATCTTAATCACCAGGTTATCATAGCTCCACCTCCAATAGTTTGTCCATGAGCAGTATTTTATTTCATTTTATGAGTTAATCTTATTGTATTAAGAGACAGGAAATGAGTGAATATTGTCTTTTTTTATGTACAGGAAGACTAAAAATATCATTTTACCTAAGACACAGAGCAGATGTAGTTATATTTTTTTTTTGATTTTTCCCTATCAAAGAACCTGCCAATCAGGGAGACCACCAGGATTTAAGATGTTAGAAGATGAGCACACAGTGAGTAAATGATTACTCACTCAGTCTACCACAAATTGACATATGCACTTCAAGCACACTGACAGTCATTGCTAAAAGAAAACATATTTAGACTCACAAAGCATGCTGTTGTTAAAGGAGAAATTATTTTTAGAAGATGCTGAGTTAAGTAAAATAGAAGTTTAGAGGATAATTGGGGTGTTGAGAACATAACAAGGTCCCAAACCTAAATGCCAGTAAATGTCCCAACACTGCATACAGAGAATATATATTTTAATACCTTTGTTTTATTTATAATTATTTTTATGTGGTGCTGAAGGATTGAGCCCAGTGTCTCACACACGCTAGGTGAGCACTCTACTGCTGAGCCACAACCCCAGCCCAGAGAATAAATTTGTCAGGTTAAATTTTGATTATCAGGTGCAAGAGCCATTACTACTATATGCTGTATTACTCATATTTATTTTTTGAAGTGACTATGTCACCTTTTGTTAGAGATTTTAACAGGTTTTATCTTTATGTGTTGGCTGTGTTGGCTTTCTGATTCTCATTTGTTTTTTTTTTCTTTCTTCCCTTCTCTTTGATGAAGGACCAACACAGACCTGTCAATAATCCACAGTACTAAAATTTTGGTGCAAATATTGCCTTTTGTCCAGGCATATTATTGTGCAGTGTGTTCTATCAAGAAATGAACATTTTCTGGTAGTAGGGACGGTGCCTTTCTATTTATTATGTTCAGGACCTGAAATAAATACTAAGTAGGAGCAATGAAGATTATGGTAATCATGCCTGGGAAGTTCTTAGAATACTCTAATGAAATGCATTATTGGATTACAAAATAGTTAATTGAAGTCATCATCATTACAATAGTTGATTCATTTGATGTATTGCCTCTGGGCATGATTAAAGATTTAGTAATATTGTTCTTACATCCTGAGCTGTGAAAAATGCCTAATCATTTGTTCAATAGTGTAAGGATTATTTAGAATCAGAAAGCTAGGGAAATGCTGTCTGCATATAAATTAGTCTGACAAATTTATTTTCCAATCATAACATCATTTTTTATTTTTAAAAAATCCATATTATGGATAAGAAAGAATACATGCATGTTAAAAACATAAAAAGCATTATAATGGGAGAGCTAAAAAGAAAAACAGAATAGCATAACAAGGAAAATACAGATTTGATTCTCAGGAGACCTAGATTTCAGTCTTGTATCCTATACTTCCTTGTTGGGTTATTTTCAGAAGGTCATGCTATTCACCTTAGTCTACCTGATCTTTCCTCTTAAATTATGACCTCTAAGTCTCCTTTCAACTTTAACCTTCGCTATTGTTCATATGATGAAATATGAAAAAATAATGCCACTCTTAGAGTAAACTAAATTAGTATAACCTGGGGCGTTTATTTCAAGATATTTTTAGGAAAAAATTGACTTAGATGTTAAAATTCCTAAATGTCATTCAGAATTGTAGGAAGATTTTAGGATATCAATTTCACATTAATATAAGTGGTAACTAAAAAAAATGAGAAAAAATGATTAGAAATCATCATTGTTTAAATACAAACAATACCTATCTCATTTCTTATGAATAACTAATAGTTATTGAGCATCTACTATGTGCTATGCATTATTTATATGAAATGTGTACTATTACTATACACTATTACTGTACACTTTTCTTCTACAAGGACAAAACTAGAATTTTATTACTATACACTTCTAGTAATATAATTCTAGTTTTGTCCTTGTAGAAGAAAAACTGCAGTTCATACAACTCAAGCAATTTTTCTAAGTTCAAGTACCAGTTAGATGAGAATAAAGAAGAAAACCCAGTCAAGCTCCACAATCTACACTTTTTACCTTTTAGCTACAATATTATTCCTATCAGTGTTTGTGTTCTCCACAAAAAATCAAGAGCCATAGGACAACTGCTTACTGATCATTCCTTATATCAGATAACATGAAAAGGTATTTATTTGTTTGAATTTTTTTTCCAGACAGATTATTCATGATTAATGTCACCTTCCCACAGGAATAATACTTACACAAACTGACCATTGAGTATTAATGTCAAAAATGACATTCAGTATTTAACTAAATGTTGTACATATATTAGACATTATATAAAACATCAAGGCCACTTTTTTAAAACAATGTTGTATAGCTCTTAGTTTATCTGTAAGAATTTTTATTGTGAAGATATCCATTATCTATAAAGAACTCAGATCTGAGAAGACACAGTTTTATTTAGAATCAAGTTATTATTACCCTATGTCTGGGGCTTAGCAGTAATGAAGGTGATAGTATTTTGTCATGAACTTTGTTAACTGGCATGTAAACCTTAACCTGTCCTCTAGAAGAAAATTCACATTCAAAAGTTATTCCATTTAAATGTGCTTTCAGGTGAGCATAAGCATATCTTATTTCTACAAGGTATTTTATTTCATCTATTCACATGCAAAAATAAGTTTGCTTGGAAATTATGCAGTATTGTTCTTATATTTAAATATGTTGATACAAATATATAAACCTAGCTACTTAGATTAATATATATATATATATATATATATATATGCAAATGAGGTTTTAAAACCTTGGTCCTAGCAGTTAACTTTTCAATAATTTATTACAATTGTTACTGATAATTTTTTTTTCCACAAGAAAGATGGGTTTCTAATAGGTGTATTTACAACATTGCAACATTTTTAGTATTTGCAACATACTCTCTAAGAATGATCAAAACTAACTACACAAGTAAATATCATATTACTTTTTAATGAGCAGTTAGCTTGGAAGTAGAAATTAGAATAAAATTTAAAGAAGTAAAATCCAGTTAATTATCTACAGTTAAGTAAAGCTCTTCTCTTTTTCCACATATAAATGAATGAAAAGTGGAAGAAAATATAACTTACACATATATTCAGTTTCACTATTATCATTATAATTCAGCAATATTAGGTATTTACAAGCTATTTATTAAGTATTATTTTAAAAGAGAATTAATAATCATTCATAAAATGCTTTTTACCAATAAAACTATACCAATGTAAGTCCACCACTAATTTTTGGAAATAATTCAGGATATCACAAATGCTCAGGCTCAGTAAAAGTAATAGCAATTGTAAAACACTATAACAATAAATGACTAAGATATTTGTGTACCTGTAATTTAGTATAAATCTGAAAAGCTGTGCTATGCTTGCTGTTGTCTGGATAGGTTTGAATACTTTCAAGTAATGATATTTGAAATCTTAGACTTGAAAGCATATTAAAAATATCATCTAAAATAATGCTTATTGCAAAGAATTACTAGTGATTGAATTTTCATGCTCTTCTACTAAGTAGATTGTGCTTTAAGAAATCAAGTTTATTTTTCAGATATAGAACTATATACAAGGAAATGAAAAGTTGCCACCAATTGTATGGAAAAGAAAAAAAAAAGCTATCTTACCAGTCCATCGGTCCTAGTAAAAATTTTAATTTTTTAAACAATTAAGTAATTCTGGAGACCACAAAATGCATTCTTGTTCCATCTAGCTGGAATGGTGTAGGACAAATCTCATCAAAATGACAATATAGCAGAGTGGGTATCCTCCAGCGCTAGAACCAGATCTGCTCAGAGAGCAAGACAGAGACAGACAGACAGAGGCATTTTGAGAAATTGGCAAACTATTAACGAGTCAGATAAGTCCAAAATCTACAATGTGGACTGGCAAGCTGAAGATTAAGAGGGCAGAATTTCTTTTTCAATGGTTCAATGGTGTCAGCCTTTTTTCTTAAGACCTTGACCTGATTATTTGAGGTTCACTCACATTATATAAATCAATCTGCTTCACACAAAGTCAAATTTGCTTCCCCCAAAAAAAAAATCTTTGCAGAATCAACTAGAACAGTATATGATCAAATATGTGAATTCCATGGTTTAACCAAGTAACAATAAATAATAAAATGATAATGCAAATAATTGTTAATAAAAGCTAAAAGTGTAGGAAATTGGGAAAACAACTCCTACCTCTACAGGATGACTATGATGGTTCTTTATCTTGTGGTTTATTCAGTCTTGGATTGAGTAAAATACAGACACTGCTTAGATAGTAAGGGAATGGCCCCCACCCTTAATATATATGCTGTTAATTCAGAATTAAGGAGGTAAAATTGAATAAATTAATGAGTTTATACATATGTAACTAATAAGTATTTAAATATTTCTTCTTCTGGGGAGATCTGAAAATTTAGAATTTAGACTAGGTTGTACCATTGGTAGCTCTATTAAAACAATTTGTTTTCTGGTACATTATGAAATCACATTATTTATGTGTTGGTATAACCTCTAACATCTAAAAGTTATACATATAATATAAAAATGTAAATCAATGGATGTGTAACTGATGTGATTCTGCAATCTGTATATGGGGTAAAAATGGGAGCTCATAACCCACTTGAATCAAATTGTGAAATATGATATATCAAGAACTATGTAATGTTTTGAACAGCCAACAATAAAAAATAAATAAATAAAATAAAAGGTATGTGTTCATCTAAAAAAAAATTTTTAAATATTTCCCCCATTCTATCTTTTTTCAGCTTAATGTGTTGCTTTTCTTCTAACCACTTGATTTTCTGCACATCTTTTCTATCATATGCATTTAAATTTCCCTCTAGACATGACTTCATCTATATCCCATCAGTCATATCTTTTTGCTATTATTCAACTCAAAATATTTTCTAACCTTATCTTTTTTCTCTGACTCATAAGTTATTTAGAAATAGTTGTCTAAATTTGCAAATGCATTGGGATTTTCTTTTTTTTTAATTTCTGGCTTAATTCAATTGTTATCAGAGAACATATGCTATTTCAATCCTGTGAAAGTTGCTGAGACTTGCCTTGTGGCTTAGCACATAGTGAATTTTGATAAATATACTTCTGCATCAGAAAAGAATTAAATTCTACACTCATCAGGGACAGTGTTCTAAGTATGTCCATCAGGTAAAATTCAGTACCTACGTTGTTATATTCTTCTACATTTTTTCCCCCTTCTGGAATTGAATCCAGGAGCCATCTAGCACCGAATTATACCCCAACTCTTTTTACTTTTTATTTTGAGGCAAGGTCTCACTAAATTTCCCAGGCTGGCCTCAAACTTGCAACTCTCCTGATTTAGTCCCACCCTTACCCCACCCCTGTCACTGGTGTTACAGGCATGTGCCACCTCACTCAGCAATGTGTCTCTTTTAAATAGTCCCATCAGAGCCAGCTGACAATGAGCCCTCATGCTGGAGAGCCTGATGAGGACCTGGACTGACATTCCAACTCTTCTTATCATTTGCCTGATCCTCTGCATCTTCCTCACCTCTCTCAAACTCTACAGCCACATCTTGACTCTGGTGAGAGCCACGACTTCTCCCTACCACACTCTCCTCAACCAGCCATCAGCTCCACCCCAGGAGAAGCCTGCCTTGGTTCCTGACCTGGTCACCGTGTCTGAGTGAGTGTGCATCTGCTGGACTTAGAGCCTAAGGCTTGAAACTTTTGATCTGACACCTGAACTTAGCCTGCAGAGGGAATGTCTGTCATGAGCCTGTCATGATTAAGTGTGCTTGCAGTGCTTAGAATTAAACTAGAATTGTTTGCTGTGAATTGATTATGTCTGTTGCAGTGCCCAGCATTAAGGATTGTCATTTTCTTGATTAAGAACCTATAGAATAAAATTGTATTGAGTGATTTGAGTGAATAAAGCATTGAAAAGGGCAATAAATAAATAAATAAATAATCCAAAAAAAAAAATGCTCAGGATATTTAACCAAAACAAAATGGCAAAGGGAATTATTTAGCAAATTAAAAATATATATTTATTAATACTACAAATAATTGTTCAATATTAACTCTTTATAAGACAAAAAGTCAGTTATTTCCATGTAAGAGATAAAATGAATTTGGATTTAAGTAATAATGACAATTAATGTAATTTTTAATTACCATTGAATATAAATTGTATGTAATTAACAGGGGGCATGATTTAATAAAACCAAATATCAAATAAGATGATAGGAACATTAGTAGGAATGCATCAGATCTACTTTATAAATCAAGGCATGGAATGATAATAAGAACTAAGCTATATTATTAAGTTATAATATCTATCCAGGATCAGACAAAGGTTAAGAGAAAACTGTCTTAGCCAACAACAGAAACATTTCAGTATTTGGCTTTTAGAAGAATTTCTGACAATATAGAAATATCTATAAAATAGCTGAAACTAATTAGCAAAGGATCAAATAGCCTCAAAAATTTTCAAATACTGTTCTGCTAATAATAGTGTATACGATTTTAATGGAGAAGCACCAAAAGCAAACATCTGCTTTGGGATCTGTTGGCCTTTCACTTATTTTTTCATTAGAAATAGAATAGTCTAAATTGTTTCATATAAAATCATGCTTTTGAAAAAGAAGAATTTTGGGGCTGGGGATGTGACTCAAGCGGTAGCACGCTCGCCTGGCTTGCTGCAGCCCGGGTTCCATCCTCAGCACCACATACAAAGATGTGTCCGCCGAAAACTAAAAAAAAATAAATATTAAAAAAATTCCTCTCTCTCTCTCTCTCTCTCTCTCTCTCTCTCTCTCTCTTAAAAAAAAAAGAAAAAGAATTTCCAGATAAAGTGATATTTAACAAAGCTTAGTTTTAAAAGATTTTACTGAGAGTGGAATAGTCATATCATATAGGTTTAATATCTAATTTTATTCCAATAATTAGTTTGGCATTCTCTCTCATAATTTGCAATCCATTCCTTTTTCTTGCATCTCTTATAAATTTTGACATCAGTGTGCATAGTCAAATTACTTTTTTTGAGTATTTTACCTAAGAATCTGTCACCAGAGAAGTAGTAATATCTGTAAAATAAGTCTATTTTTTAAATATGCATACAAATATTAAAGAAGCATATTCATGGGGTACAATGTAGAGGACAGAGTTAAAATCATGCACATTTACTACTTATCTTTAACATTAAATATTTCATATACATCATTGCATTACAACTTCAACAATTATTAAACTTTTATGCACAACATTATAATCCAATTTATATCAATTTTCCTCTCAACAAACAAAAATATAGTTCAGAAAGAATTAAAAATATGCCAAAAGTTTCCTGAATTTAGTATGATAAATGTCTTGATTGAAAAATGAAAAGAGGTGATTAAATATATTAAGTAATAAAATTTTATATTATATAAGATATCAATTCATAAGTAAATCATATATATATATATATATATATATATATATATATATATATATATATACTATAATTTGTGAAGCAAAACTAAATATATTCTATCCAAAACTAAGGAAGACCTGTGAAAATAATTAAATCTAAAACAAACAGAGAAGGATTTGAATTCTGTTTCCCTCATTGTGGAGATGGGGCAAATTGGCTAAATATATCAGCCCCTGTATATATCTTCACTTGCAAGAACAGAACAGAAAAGAAAAGGGAAAGAGAAGGGAACTTACTATACAGACAATTTTTGAAGAGTAACAGCTAGCAAAGAGTAAACACAATTAAGTAAATGACCTGGCATAGAATCATATGAGGTTTTTCTCTCCAATCTTTTCTGGTTTCTGTGGCTCTCTCCCTCCAAATTAAAAAGGGTACAGAAGAAAATCTAGAAAAGAGAGAGAGTTATTATGTATTCAGAAATGATATTTCTAAGCTTTGTGAAGCAGGCAGGAGTTGGTAGCCTTTTATATTTTTATAGTGAGTTATCTGAAAGTGTTAGACATTTTAACAATTGAGCTGTACAGGTATATAGCCCAATTACTAGTATAGATGCAGAAACTCAGAAGTCCTTTTTCATATTCAATCAAATTCCCATGAAGTATGGAAAGCAAATTGATATAAATTGTATTTCTGGCTTTTCAAAATGTAATAAAAGACTCTAATGAATACATGGCACAGAGATTCACAATATAATAAGAGGGTTTCCAGTAACAATACACCATAAGACGTAACAAAAGTCAATTTGTGCATGAGTTTAACAATTCTCTTATGTGTCTAATTCTACTAAATTTAATATCATTACAAATATATTATTCAAACAGAAAGCCATCCAGATTCTCTTATCTAATTCTCCATAGTGCCTGAAATACATTTGCAAGAAATAGACTTTCTCTGTTTTTCTCTAATCCATTTATAATGTAATAGGAATATATATTTTAATTTCAAAAACAGAGGAATGTTGGAACTAAAGATAGTGATGGCTTGGGTGGAACTGGCTATTAAGAAAAAAAGAAAGAAGCTGGGTTTAAAATGCATAATGGTGATCAATATTCAGCAAGTGAACATAATGATCTGACTTTCACTAGTATGATTATGGAACTTAGCTGTATAAGATGTCCTGGATATCAAAAGTGAAAGAAAGCAGGCACAGTGGCACACTCCTGTAAACCCAGTGGCTCAGGAGACTGGGGCAGGAGGATTGAAAGTTCAAATCCAGCCTCAGCAAAAGTGAAGCTCTAAGCAACTCAGTGAGACCCTGTATCCCACCCTGTATCTCAATAAAATACAAAGTCGGGCTGGGGATTTAGCTCAGTTGTGAAGTGCCCTTGAGTTCAGTCCCAGGTACAAAAAAAAAAAAAAAAAAAAAGTGAAGAAATATTTCTTTTACCAATTAAAATTGTAGTAAAATTGCTCCACCAAAATTTATCTCTTATGGTTGAACAGAATTTAATATGTTGGATTTACTTACCCAGGACGCCTTAGCCTGGGCAACCCTTGAAATAGATCCTGAAAAAGAGACTACTGACATATGCAGGCTGCTTCTAAGAGTTAATCTCAGTGAGAAGGAGCGAAGATTCAGAGAAGTGAGTGAAAGAAAGCCAGCAAGTGTGTGGTATTACACCCCATTGTGGGCTACTGAGGTTCCATTTCTACTGGAATATTTGAAGGATACAAAAATATCTGCCAGAATTATCCACCTGAGGTTTAATGTATATACTCCTATCACCTCATTGGTTAGGGTTGTTCTCAAAGACAACAATTGCTCTTAATTTTTTGATTACTATTCAGCATGTTGGAGTAACTCCTATTTATGTCTGCAGCTCTGGAGATGCCTAAAATGGTCAAGATGTTATTGCCACCAAGTATACCCATAGAGAACTATCCATAAAACCTCAGCTAGAGTTTTTATGCAAAGAAAATATGGGACACCTGAGGCATCTGATGCTGTCTATCCTTTCTACCATTTTAGTTTTTCTGTGGCTGAATTTTCAAGTCAATTACCTCTACATAATAAAATAGACTGTATGTAATGGTGACTGAAACACTATAATGTTTGCTATTGTTATGTTCATTTTCATCTTCTACCCCCATATTTTAAATTTTTCTCCATCTGGGTCAGCAATTTAGCTGGTCTAAATTGCTCCCAGGTGGATTGATTCTTTTGTAATCCCATAAAGTTCCGACCTTTCTATTTTCCTGCTCTTCTTGGAGACTGTGGTCTCAACAATTGCTCTTTCATAGCTATCACTAGCATAGAAGTACCAAGAGACAAGCTTATGATATTTCACACTCAAGACATAGCTCCATCTACCCTGCACCAATTTGTACCAACCACCTAAAAACACTTTTTTAGTATATTCATTAATCTTTTTAGAGTTTATTTCCCATCTGTAGAGTTTATTTCTCCATATGTCTTAGTGGAGCATATTAAATATATACCATTTCCTGTTCACTATATTCAATTTTCATGATGTAATTAAAATAGAGCCAGTGTGATATGGCACAGAATGATAGGATAATCGAGGTACTGAACATTATTCTTGAACACAGAAAAATTAACTTGGCCTTGAGGCTGGATACTTGGTGTCTCTTGCTTCTCTTTTTCCAAAATTTTGATCCTCTAAAATTATGTGCCGCAGTCTGGCTGGGCACAAAATCACGAGCCACTCAGGCAGGAACAAACTTTATTTTTTGAAACTGCCGCCAATGCTCTGACCGCGCCCGGGGAGATCCATCGACCTATGCCGCCATTCTCCTGGATCCAAAGAGGAAGTTCCTCCTCCGGAATTCCCTCCTACCGCACTTCCCCAACCAATGGGAACTCTCCAGGAGTCCCATAGCAGGCCGAGGTGGACAGCAGGAGTCCAATATCCATATGAATGCAAATCTTAACATAATCATATCATCTCAATGGCTTGCTGGCATCACCTTTCAACCAAAAATGCCATGCATCATATTACTTGGCTGTGGCTCTTAGAAATTATGCACTTATCAAATAAGTAGAAGCATACTAAGTTTTCAAGATTGCCTTGCTTGATATCTTTAAATAAAGATAGCTCATTAAATAACTGCAAATGTAATTTGATCTAACATTTGGCTAATATTATGGTAGTTACATCGTCCTTTTTTATGCAAAAACAGCACAGTTGAATTCAATGTGGAGAGACCACGTCTCCAATGTCTTAAAGTCTCTGAGGGCAGATTAATTTCTTCCTCAATTCACTCATTTATTTGATTATCTCTTCTGATAGTGGTGGGGCACTTTCAGTACCATCTTTCTACCACAATGGCTCTTATGCAGTTGGTCAGGGAGACAATAATTTTTAACTACTGCTAATTCATCTTCAGTACTCAAACACTTGTATCATTGTTAGTTAAAAATAATCTGTATGGATATTCCTAAAACCACATTCTCACCTGGAATTCTACTATATCTAATCTAGAACCTAGTTTTTCCACCCATGTCTATAAAGCTATATAGGTGAAGCACACATTAATTCTAGTAACTTGGGTGGCTGAGCTAGCAGGATCACAAACTCAAGACCAACCTCAGCAACTTGGCAAGACCCTAAGCAATTCAGTGAAACCCCTTCTTAAAATTAAAAATAAAAAGGGCTGGTGAAGTGGTTCAATGGTAGAGCACCCCAAGATTCAATTTCTACTAGAAAACAACCCCCCCCCAAAAAAAAAAGCCAAGATGCTTGTGAAAAATCAGGAAATCAGTAGACCCAAATTTTAATCTTAGTTATGCAACTAATGTAGATGTTTAGATGATTTGAGGCAGGTCACCTATATCCTCTGCCATCTTAGGATTTCAGATAACTAACACAGAAGGATGTACTAGATGATCACTTGTTTATTCAATGCCTGCATAACAACAATGTAGTATAGGAGGTTTTAGCAATTAAAAATATCTAAAGTATTCAATTCAGATACCTTAAAATATGGCTAAAATATCAGAATGTTTGCATATTCAAATTTAATCATTGACATGCAAGGAATTGACATTAGTAACTAATCCACACTAAATGTTTATGTGCTAAATGTTTCATATTGATTACCCATTTTATTCTCTCACCAAAAATTTGAGGTTAGTGTTACCATGACTTTGTAATACAGAATGCAAAATATCTGATTAGAGAGAAAAGATAATGTGTCTAATCAAACAATATTTAACAGAAATAGAACTTGGATCAGGGTAGTTGGTTGCTAAATGCATTCCCTTAATCTTTGGATGATACAATCATTTTACAATATCAGTCTATCTGTTAAATATCTAATTCAGTAAAAACGAAAATATCCAAATCAGTTCAAGCAGGGTTTTTTTTTTAATTTGATTTTTGTTGTTGTTGTTGTTGTTGTTTCAATCTGCCAAAATGATGGCTTTGATAGCTCTAGTAAGGAAGAAACTTCTCAATTTGGCATTTATACAGCTACTATTCATTATCATTATGCCTGCTATTTAAATAAAAATAATCTAGAAAATATCAACTTAAAATAATTCTCCAGATCTCTCTGAAGTTTTGTGGTAGAGATGTTAACTTTTCTCGGTTTCAGAGGACTGAGAGAGCTGAAGACAGAGGGAGGAAAAAAGCAGTTAGAAGAAAGATCTTTGTAACCTCTCCAGAATTTCTTGATTACTTCTCATCTGGACTAATTTTTCCCTGATGAGAAGCTGTGCTTGAGAGTAATAAGTACTGTTATGAACTAAATACATCACACTTGACTGTCTGCATAATGGCAATGGTGGAAAGGAATCAAATGGATTTAGGTTTCATCAACCTGCAGCTATTGATTTTTCAACTTTTCATGAGCAGCAAAATGGAGTTAGCAAAAACCACTTTTTGCACTCAAAAGAGTGAACAGCAAGGGAATATCAAGCCATGCTTGAATATAATGTACATTTCTTGAAGCAGCCTGACTCCTTCTATAGTAATAGCCTATCTCTGTTCCACAAATGTACACAGCACAAGGTAGAGAGGTGTTTTGTTAACCCTTTGCTAGCCCACTGGTAAAGCTGAACAGTTACAATACCAACCAAATTTAAAATTTGTTACATGTCAGCAGATCTTATTTTTTTTCTTTTTAATTTAGAACAGGGATATGGCAAAGAATATTTTTTGAAGAGGTATTATAAAAGCTGTGCTTCAGTTTGATTCTGCATGCTTTATATAAATTTTATTAAAAATGCCTCTTTCAAAAAATAAAATTAGGTAACATAAAAAACATAAATATCTCATACATAACATCTGTTCACCCATGCTACTTATACATTTTAAGCAATAAATGTGTCCATTTTTAGTGAATTTTATAAAGACACGTAAACCAATAGAAAAAAGGTTGTCATGTTTATTTCGGTTTATTTTACTTTTTTATGTTTTGAAAAGGGAAAATAGGCTTTGGGTTTTGTGGGGTTTTTTGTTTTTTTTTTTTTTTTGCAGGTAAAAAATTCATCAGTAAACTTCAGTCAAATATATATTTTGTTGTATAATTCACCTTTGTCACTTTAGTGTATTTTTCCCCCTGCCATTCTATTCAAATTATGTTACCCTGGAAAATAAACAGGGCCATTCATGTATTAGTTTCAGGCTTATCAAATAAAATTAAACATCAGGATGCGAAGTAATTAGAAATCACCTCACCCCGGAAAATGGGATAATGACAGAGTCCTTGAAATCAGTGGAGGTTAAAGCTGCATGCTTAGAGCCCATTTGTATAAATCTGAGATAGGGCTCTGATTAGAGATATTGTATGAATGGCACTACAATTAAAAGTTATATTTAATCCAGTAGAAAGAGTTTATTTTAAGCGCTGTGACCTTAGAATTTCATCTTGTAAGTGAAAGTATCTTAGGCAAAAAATAGCATGTAATGTCCTTTTGTCAAAGTTGTCTCAAGTTCCATTACTTTTCAAAATTATTGCTTATTATTAGTAACAATGTTAGTATGCAGCATATACTTAAAAATGAGGATCAATGCATTAATATAAAGCATTGTGTTTTTCCTAAGTAGGAAAATACAGTTAAGCTGGAGCACCCTATCATATGGCCAAATAAATAACAATGCAAAACCTAAAATTATGGAAATGTAAATAAATGCCAGTTGATATTCTTAGATTTGGGGTTAGGAGTGACATTTCTAAGCATAACTCCAAAAGCAATCAGTAAACTAACTGACTTAGCTAAAAACAAGACAGAACTTTTATTGGAAAAATTTATGTGGCACAATTCATAAGAGGAAACCACAGAGACTATATTGTTATTAATATTCCCATTCCCGAAAGAAAGTGTAACAGTAAAATGGTACTGGGTTCCAGACAGTATCTCTAGAGATATTGTAAACAGACTTTTATAGATGTTTATTCTATTCTACTAATATTAAAATCACTCACTTATCTCTCATAATATTATCTCTTTCTTCCCCACTAGCAATTTGGAGATTTAAAATAAGTCTTACATTTCTATTTAAATTCCTGGGTATAGATGGAGGACAGAGAAGTCTGATTGGTTCTGCCTTCATCATCTGTGTTTGGCAGCAGCCTCCCTCCCAAGCCACCCTGGACAACCAGCCCTCCTACTGAGACTTGCATATGAAAAGAGTTTACAAACTGAAAGAGAGAGGGCTTGAGTTCCACACAATAAAAAAGGCTTACTTAATAAACTTCAATTTTTAGAAGTGTAACTCTTAGAATTCTAAGAATGTGTCAGACAAGAGATTATGATGAAAATTTTAAAAATAAAGCACTGAAGTGAAGGGGGGAATTACAGGAAAAGATTAAGAGGAAGAAAAAAAATGCAGGATGCTTTTTCAAACTTGAGCTCATGATGAAAAATTTTACCAACTTTACTATCCTACTTAAATGGATTTATTTTATGCAAAACTTCTTTTTTCTTCATTATTCTCTGAGGAGAGCACTTATTGGAAGCATATAGAATCCTCTCATTTGTTTATATGATCACTAATCTTGTTTTAACTTTATTTTGTTAAATGAAGTTCCATCCCTTTCTCAGTTTTCTAGGATTTGACCCATACAATTAGAAATTAGAATATAGCTAAAATAAGACTTTCAATATGTATATTATTGTAGAAAAGAAGGAAATTTTTAACATTTAATTAATGATTTGGAATGATGTTATGTCATATAATTGGTATCCCTTTCTCAATTTTCTATTTTCTTGTTAGTTTTAGTTATTTTTTCTTTTCTGTTGGTGGACTCCCTCAAATGTACAGAAAGCTTTCTCAGTCCCATTGTATTTAAAAGCAAGACACTTGAAGCTGATTGGAAGTCCTTTGTGAAGAACTTTTTGATTGGAGGACTTTACTGTAGGATGAACTGCAATGAATCTGTCTTTCCTTAGTTTTGTCCTATAATTTCTTGCTGCCTGGATGAATACCCCCATGGAAGCCCTGTCTTCAGAGAGAGGGGAGAGGGAAATGGCTTCTACTGGCCACTGAATCCCATATATATCGCCAGATCTGACCCTATCCTCTTCTGTGCTTATAGTTCAAGTATTGAGTTCTTCTAAAAAGAAAACCAGCGTCAGAGGTTGTGTTGTTTGTAAGGAAGTGACCTGAGATCAGCAAATCCAAATGCAAACTCACTTTCTTCTGTTTTCAGCTCCCTCATTTTACCTCTGCTGTCTTCAATAATTTAAGTTCCCAACATGCTGTGAAAACAATTCTTTTTCTTGTCAGTCATGCCCCCTGCAGGTATTTTGTTACAAATCAACTAAGTGAAGAATCTTGCCTCTCTCCACTATTTCCTCTCTTGTAGTGACCTTGCAGGTTTTAATATATTTTGACGACTTTGTGTGTGTGTGTGTGTGTGTGTGTGTGTGAGTTTTCACAAAGAATAAAGATACCTGGTGTGATCAATCAATGGTTTACATCTAAGCAAGAACTTCAGAGTCAAATTAATAAATCAGAATGATATGATCCTTAGAAAATGTACTGATTATGCAAAAGTTGAATGTGCATCATCCATCAATTGTGTTATCTTCTATCTCATGTAATCATGAATTTATCTAGTGTGTATTTATCAATGACCTTATGTAGGCCAGACAAACTTTGCTTTGTATGAGACTTTAGAATTTAATCTACCCTATCTAAAAATCTAAAAGCAAAATTTGGAAAGAATTGTAATGTGAGGTTTGAAAAGACTTATAATATTTTTTCTTTTATTTATATCGTTGTAATGAGCTAATTGTTTTATTATTTAGTGGTTCCTCCTTTAAGTGAAATGAAGAAAAAAATTAAATGCTCAGTTTAGCTGCATAATATCTTATTGAAAACTTAAAACTCAAACATCATAACATAAAATTTAATTTTCAAATGTTTAGTAGTTGTTTATTCATGATAGGGAAATACTGCAACTTTAAAAAGGGCAAATTTAAAAATTACTTTTGTTTTAAAAATATTTTTTCTTAGTCACTGAAACCATTTTTTTTTGCTGAGAGCAAATAAGCTTAGACCTCAAAGGATTTACTTCGGAAGTTAAAAGGTCCACTTAGGAAGTGAAAACCCACAACGCACTAATGGAATTTAAACATAGCAAAACCTCTCCTTCCCTGAACTATCTTTAACTGGTATGGTGCTTTTTTCATGAAGTTTAAAAGGCTGCTTCAATAAATTCCCACAAGGAAGCCAAAGTAAGGACAAAGCAGTAACCTGAATTTTAGAGTTTTATTTTCCTGTTTGATTTTATAAACTAGTGGTTCTAGCCAGTGTTTTGTTTTCTGCAACTTGACTTCTGGAATAAAAACAGCATCATTGTATGTCTTTATTAAAAGTCAATAAGGACTGACACAAAAGGCAATATATGAGACCTTAAAAGACATGCCTGGAATTCAGTGAGAAATAATATTTTCTCTTGGAAAGTATGTGTAAAATAGGAATCCAAAATAAAATGGCCATGATAACACAAACACAGAACAATGGCAGCCTACATTTTCTAAAACTATTTTAAGAATATGTACTAGCTTTTTAATTACCTTTTGCTGGTCACTATGAATTATATAACATAACATCAGTCCAAATCATTGATTAAATGTTAAAAATTTACTTCTTTTCTATAATAATATGCATATTAAAAGTCTTGTTTTTAGCTATAATATTAATTTATAATTTTATGGGTCAAATCCTAGACTCTAACTTTTCTGTCCTCAGTGCAACCAAAGTGTTTGAAATAGAAAAAAAAAAAAAAGAGAATTTTCGTTGAAGTATTAATCACAGATAGAACTGAGTGGGTAACATTCAAATTTGGTTCTTCTAGACAGTAAAGACTTAGATTTTCTTTTACTTTTTTTTGCCTCTCCTAGGGTTTAAGTCTTCTATTCAACCTTCTATTTCAGCTTCTTAATTCATTCAAGAGGGTACAGGTTATGCTGTGTTAATAATTCAAAATTTCACAGGCATAATCCAATGAAGATTTATTTTTACACTGAATTTATGGCCCCTCTTCATCAACACAGGCTTTTACAATCACTGCAGCAAAAGAAGAGTCAGGCAAGAAAATGGATATTTGGCTTGCTTCAGAAGAAAGATGACTTGTATGTACCTCCTTAAAACGGGTCAGCCAACATAACTAAGCTTTTTAACTCAAGGTTTAGGGAAGAGCATATGCCCATATCACATGCTCAGAAACACAGATAGACCAGATTTTGGTGAGCATTTCTAATACCAAGTTTCATTATTTTTTTTAACCTGTCCTTAGAGATTTTTAATTAACATAAATTAGAATTTTAAAAATTTAGCTTTGATTCTTTAGTTAGAATAAAAATTTTACAGTTGGCTAAAAAAGCACAAAGAAGTCAATATAAAGAAGAATTAGAATAACTTTGTCTTACCCCATCCTCATGCATTTATAAATTCTTCAATGGTGTAGTAGATTTATAACACTTTTTATCAGTAAGAAATTCAAATATTTACTCTGCCTTCTTTTAAGAACAAGAAATTTTCTCATGAATACAGAATAAAACAATTGTATCAAATTGCCTCCTTTGATTCTATGATATTTATATTCATGTATTTTGCATTGATGTCTGCCTTATATTTTTCCATGTAAAAACAAATCATTACAGAAATATCCTGGCTTTTTCCCCCCCCCCCTGCTAATTTCTTGTTTTCTGCAACATAAGAAAGATTGGAAAACAACCTGGTGCTATTCTAGCTCTTGGTCACAGTGTTTGTATTTTAGCTAAGCTTGATTTCTATTGCATTTTAGAGGAATAAAAGTTCCCTGTGAAGACAAACTTTTAGATAATTGATCTAAAAGTTACCTTCTTCCATCATCAAAGTTTCATTCGTCCCTCCAACTTTCTATCAGCCTATGAAGATGCTCTATATTCCAGCATTAAAAGTAATTTCAAGCTAGTGTTTTCATTCTCCTCTTTTTTCATCGTCAAAATTTAATATAATAGTTATTTACACATCTCTACTTCTTTTATATTCAGAATTTTAATAATATTGTTGTCATGCTTGTTTTTATGTTACCCAGGATTTTTAAATGCAAAGAAAAAAATAATTTCTCATATTTCCTTTACCCAAACCAACTATTATAACAACTTTGTTATTGTTACTATCAAATTGAGAATCTTGAATTAATCTTTTGTTTCAATATCACTCTGCCATCTTGTTCTACTTCAGATTGAATGTCCATATAAACATGGTCATTTCTTCTACCCTGGGTGTCTATATGCAGATTCTCTCTTCATTCTCTTTGCCCTCATGTATCTTACTGTGTTACTGTCACAGTGTGGCTAGTCTTAGTGTCTGGAAGTACCAGTCTCTTCACATTGTTCGTTTTGTAGAAAGTCTTTATCTATTTCTGGTCATTTGCTCATTGATGGAAATTTTAGACACAATGTAAAATATAAAACTAAATGAAACACAGTTTATTAAGAATTTTAATAGAATCCCAGTCAATCTTTATAACAATATAAAATCTTCTAATCCTTCATAATTTTATTTCTACTGCTTCAGATTTTTTTAAAGTCAAGTTTTATAATTTTCTCCCTACAAAATTTTACACATTAAAAAAAGATTTCTCAGAAGTTTTATAAAGAATGAATTTTGGATTTTATTGCACATTTTCCATCATTTATCAAGATAATAACGTGATCCTATTTAATTTGTAATATGTTAAATTATATTCATTACTTGGAGAATTCTGAATGATATTATCATCATAGGTTTTCATCACATGTGAAATCCATCTTGTGATTATAAATGTGCAAAGGGAAATTTTCTCTCCATACATTATCAAGGTCAGGATTTGCAAATTTTCTAGTGAGCCCCTTTCTGCACAATGGGGTACAGAACCCTAAGATAAAGCTGTGTTCTGCTTTCTGCAGAGTCTTCAACTGAATTCTGCATCCTGGGAAAGCCCTAAGTTTATCTTCTGTCCTTCGGGGCCTTATATATAATAAAGTTTGTTAAGCAGAACTTCAAGTTTCTAAATTTTGACCAAAATCTTCTGGCTAAAAGCTAGCTCTGGTGCTCATTTATCTATTTAGGCTACTGCTCTAATCTCATGTTTAATCATAGCATATTTCTTACTTTTCTGCAGCTCAGGAATGCATTGAAATAGATTTTTAAACATTTAAGTAGTTTGGATCAAAAGTGTCCTCCAGTTCTCTAATCTTGCATTTGTCAGATATGGAATATTGAGGAATGAAATCTTACATCTGGCTTTACCACAAAGACACCATTTAAAAATACATTTATCAAAGAACTTAACCAATTACAATGATTTCTTTGTTTTTAGTTTTTAAGTGTCCTACCAGAATTTTTTTTTCATTTTGCCTACTTCCTTCTTCTTGGAGCACTTTGCTTACATTTTGTAAGAAAATGCCTGTGGGCTTTTGCTGTTGTTGTTTTGTTTTCTTGTATTTCTTCAGTGATCCTTTTCAAGCTTTTTTTCCATGCCATGCACTAAATTGTAGGTTGAATCTTGGAGCTAAACCCTGGACATTTTTTTTAGTTTATTATTATTATTTTTTTTTTTTAGTTTTTCAGCGGACACAACATCTTTGTTTGTATGTGGTGCTGAGGATCGAACCTGGGCTGCACACATGCCAGGTGAGCGCGCTACCTACCGCTTGAGCCACATCCCCAGCCCTACACCCTGGACATTTTATCTTGAAAGTTTCTCTTGAAGTCATTTGACATTTCTTCAAGGTTTTGTATTACACCTATACCTGTCAATTTCCAAGGGTATATCTCCAGCTCAGATTTTAAAGTCTCAATTGATTTATGCAACTGTAAATTTGTCTTATTTATATATAAGGGCCTCAATTTCTTATATTTAAATCAGACTCTGTTTTATCTGAAAGTCATTTCAATAATTTTGGTCTCAGTAAAGAGGAAATGAAAGGACCATAAACATAAGGAAATCAACCAACTACAAATCTGGAAATCATTCTTAATAACTTTCTATTTTACCTGGCCCACCACCAACTCTGGAAACTAAGACCACTACCAAATGCTAACATGTCTATATACAAAGAATTTATCTCATTTTCTGGACCTTTATAATTTCTCATATTAGCTCAATAAAAATCTATTTAACACACAGCTCTTGTTCCTGCTGCAATCTAGTCTTGATATTGTCAGCTGAAATGGATCTGTAAATCATAAATTAGATTAAGCACTCACCTCCCAGTGACTTGTGCAAGAGAAATAAATGCTTTATATTTTACAAAGGACCTTTAAGTTTCTGTATATGGAGCTTTGGCCAGATTTTCCGTCCTCATCTATAGCAAAATGTGCTCAGCCACAGCTGTTGAGTATATAAGCTCTGATGTGGCTAAAACAGACTTTGTTCCATTGGCCTTCTTTTTCCATTTTCTGTATTTTTCTTAAGATTTAATTCCAGCCACTAAAATGGAAATATGTTTAATTTTCAGTTTGATGAATTCTGACAATTGAACATACCTATTTCAGATCAGTAGAAGATGTAGAACATTGCCATTATAATGCCTATACAACTTTGATACAAAACTAAATATCATATTAAGCAATATTTTAGTATTTTTCTCTCAAATAAAAACTATTCTAAGACACATTACCTCATCACCATTAAAGTTATAAACAATAATTATTTAATAATATCAACATTTAAACACTTCATTTTTTAAGTTTAAAACATTCCTCCTTATCGATAAAGTTATTGATAGATGCAGCCCATACAGCATATTTAATTTTTCTCAAGATCAACTTTGGTTAAAAAGGAGAATTTAAAAAAATTTTTTTAATTTGCTCTAATTAGTTATACATGACAGCGGAATGCATTTCAACTCATTGTGCACAAATGGAAGACAACTTCTCATTTCTCTGGCTATAAATGATGCAGAGTTATGCGGTTCATACAATCATACATGTACATAGGGTAATAATGTCCATCTCATTCTCCCATCCCTCCCACTCCCCAACCCCCTCTTCTCCTCTCCTTCCCCTCTGCAGAATCCAAATTTCCTGCATTCTTCCTTAGCGCCCCCAGTTCCCCAAATTATGGATCAAACATTTGCACACAGAGAAAACATTTGGCTTTTGGTTTTATGGGATTGGCTTATTTCACCTAGCATGATAAGCTCCAAATCCATCCATTTACCTGCAAATACCATAATTTCATCCTTCTTTAAGGCTGAATAATATTCCATTGAGTATATATACCACATTTTGGAGATTCTTAATCATTAAAATGCCTTGTCTCATAGCATTTTAGAGAGAAACAAAAAAATTGACAACCATAAACTTATAAATGCCTATAACTATTTATCTCCACCAACTTTCTCATTTTATATAAGCCAAGTGAAGCCCAAGGGATTCCATTTGCAATGGGAGACCTGGAGAAAGTCCTTGTTTCTCCTTGTCACCCCTCTTCCTTTCCTGAGAAGGCAATGCCCCTCCCCTCACTTGGGGCAGAGGGAGTTCCCAAGAGGAAAGAGGATTCTCTTTCAACACCTTCAGGAACATTTCTCAAGAGTTTACTAACACTGCTACTACTTTACCTGCTTTCTGACTGTTTCTAAGATCAAGTTTCCAGGCTTTCTTTACATCATTTTCCCATCTTCCTTAACATGTGCCTATTTACCAGTGATTTCGACATTTTTCAGTTTACTCAGATAGAATACCCTTGTGATATTAGTGAAAGGATCAGACCATGATGCTTCTTTCTTGGTAAATTATCTTGTTTGTATTTTGCAGTACTGTTTATGGGTTTATGTCCTTGATCTTGGAGAATTCTTGGTCATTCTTAAATATTGTTCTGTTTTAGCCTATTCCTTATTTCTTGAATTCAAATTTCAAGTATGTTACACCTCTACTTTCTCTCCATTTTTTATTCCTTTATTTTCTGCACTTTCACTTCCCGTAATTAAGGTTATTGTTTGTTCTGTTTTTCTGGCTCTAACCTAGGGATTTAGAAATGCTAGGCAAGGGCTCAACCATTGAGCTACACCTCTAGCCCTACATACTTTCCAAATCCGTCACTTTCAGTCCCTAATCTTCTCTTTTACTGCATCCAATTTACTGTTAAACTTATCTGTTTGATTCTTAATTTGTTATGGGTTTTCAAATTGTAGAATTTACATTCTTCTTATTGGTTCCAGTTCTCTGGTTATCTTCTCCATTATATTATCTATTTTCTTAATCCTAAATCATAATTTACAATATACCACTAGTAACTACAACATATGGCTCTTCCTTGGGTCATGTTTTATTGCCATTTGTTTCTCTTGGTATTGTTCTCGATATGTTGGGTATTTTAGATTGGCCATGAGATATTTTGCATTAATAATTGTAGGATCTCTAAATAATTTTATCTTGCTATACTTGGAATTCATTTTTCCTTATGTTGAAAAGTTAGAGGGGGACAGATTACCTTAATCTGGTCAGTTGCTAACTCATGATGTCTTTCTCAAATGCCCTTCTCCTTGACATGTAATCTATTTTGTGTTTAATTTTAATTCTTTACATTATAAGATTGTCAAAAATTGTATGATATTTTGATCAAATTTCTGTTGAGGCCCTTTGATACTTTTTTCTGTATAGTTTAAGATTTCACCAAATGCTATTAAAGGAAATTTGCAAGATTTTGTCTTACTTCTCCATGCCTCAATTATTCTGAATATTTTCCCTGTAAAGTTTTGGCTACTTTTGCAGATCTAAGCTCTATTTTTTCTCCCCAGACTTAAGAAACACCTGAAAGCTCTGCAGGCTTTCTAGCTGCTTAGTAATAGCTATGTCTGACCTCACAGCCTTTCTGTCTTCCCTAAGAATCAGCAAATGCATTGAGGTTAGACCATTTTTGCAAAACATCATCCCGCCTTCTTGTAGGTTTCCTCAGATCCTGGCTAACAACTCTAGAAACTGAGGATTCTATTTTGTTTTATCTAGCCTTAATTTTCTGCAAGCTACTCTTTCATATCAGAATAAATGAACTCTTAGGAACTTTTAAAATGATTTCTTCTGCTTTCTTGTAGACTAAGAGGTGAGGTAGAGGTAGGAAATTTTGATTGTTCAATAAGAATAAGGATGTTGAGGTCTCTGTGGACAATAACATGATTACAGTTCAGAAAATTATCATGGTTGTTTACAGTATTTTTTTTACCTTCTTAATTTTTAGTTTAGAAAATAGGAATTATTTTTTAAAAAATCTAATGTCACTTAAAGTATATGGTGTCCACTTTTCGTTCTTTGTTTTCATTTCATTTTATTAATTATATTTCCATGTAATATCAATTATTTAAAATAACTCATATGCTTCAATCACACCAAAATGCAACATTACTTGCAGCAAGTGTTTTAATTTTAATTTCCATTCCTATCTTCAGCTCCTGTCCTGTTCATGGCCTCGTCTTATAACATTTTTGAAGACCTAGAATGGGGAATGCATGTTTAGTTCATTTCTTCTGACTCATTCTCTATTCTTTTCACTGATCACCTATTGAAATTCAATTTATTATTCTAATTACACTTCAATTTTACTTCTTATTATGTTTTTTCCTGTCCATATAGAAGAAATATTAAGGGCATCAAACTGATATACACCCACTGGATGGGGGCAATACTTCAGTGGACATGGTCTTGTTAATTGTTCTTTATAAGAAACTCATGGCATGATCACTAACGGAATTTTCAACATAGTTCAGGTATTTACAGCACAGAAACTTTCAATTGCAGTCATATTTTCTTTCAATGAACTTTTATATCATTTTTTGTCCTTACTTCCAATTTGCCCCAAATTCCCTGGTATATTTCCTATTATGAAGTCTATGCACCAATCTTAAATTGTATGATAACCTGTGCCATATTTTTAATAGGATTACTGACATGTGACTTTTGTTTTAATATATCTCATATGATACATCTTTTATTCTTAGCAACAATTTAATAACTATTACTTGCTTTCTTTTAGTCAGGCTATGATTCAAAACTGTTAACATAAGGAAAAAAGCAAATGGCAGATAGAGTGGTTACAGTGGTATAAATACCACTTCAAAATAAACTCAAAGACTAAGTTACAACAATTATTGGATGACTGTAAACAGCACTCAATAAAATTATATATTATACAACAATAATTTGTTCTATTTTACTATATATAAAAGCATAAGAAATGTTTCAGAAACAATAACCTTATAATAGAACAGCAGGGCTGTATAAATGACATGTGTGTACAATATTTGGAATAGCCATGAATAGATGATCAACAAATTTCTGAATGTTATTTCATATTCCTTTAGGTATAATTGAATGTTTTTTTTTAAATCTATGTTCATAGGATTTAAATATTCTTTTACCATGATACTACCTTGAGAGTTTGTGAATGCAGGAGTCATAGCTGGATATCCCACATCCACAGTGTCTTTTAATGTCTGACATACACTATCTTTGTCAAATTTATTATTTCATAAGTAAATATTTATTGTCTTCCATGGACTGTGATGAGCTGAATGAGAATTGCTCTAGGTATATCCAAGGTGTACCCCCAACCATGTATTTTCTTTTTTCTTAATCTCATCACTTAATATATTTTACTGGAAAAAAAATTACTGAGGTGAGAACAGAAGTTTTTAAAAAGCCTCTTTACAATCATTTATTTTTAAAGCTTTTATCCATCTCTTCTGCTAGGCATAGCTTCTTTTTTAGACTTTTCTTCCATTAATATAAGACAAGTTCTAAGGATATAAGTAGGAAGAAGATTAAGTAGTTGAGGTCCAAATTTGCATTATACAGTTTTTCCCTCTTGAGAAATTAACTCTACATAAAACAAAACAAACAGTTATAATGTCTGCTTGAAATAAGACATTTTTTTAGGAAGTCAGGGATGTTAGTCTATGATCTTATGTGGGGAAGATTGTCAGGAGTAAGAAATAAGTGAAAAATCATAGTAAAAAGGCAAAGTAATTATATTTAAAATTCAAATATTATTTTAAATGTTTTAGATTTTATTCAACAATTTTATGGCAGGAATTTTATTCAAAAATCTAAACATAGTATTTCCTAATAATCTAAAGTTAAAGCTCCCATTTTGCACTCACATTCTTTCTTAAATTCCTGGAATAAATCTTGCTGAGGATCCACTAAAGATTCAGTATTATACTAAAGATCAGATAAAATAAGGAACAAAATAGAATCCATAGGGCTGGAGTAGTAGCTCAGTGGTAAAACTCTTTCCTGACCTGTACGAGGCCTTAGCTTCAATCCCCAGCACAAATAGAGGGAAAAAAAATTCATAGAAGCTCTAGTTTGGGAAATTGTACAATTTATCAGGGAACCAAGAAAACTAAAGACCAACTATAGTATAACTGATAGCTATCATATACATCCAGGTTGTGCTAAGGCCATATCCAGGACAGGTAATTCATTGCTTTGGTGAGGTTAAGTCTTCACTAACAAAAAGTTTGAAGCATCCTAAAAAAGTAATAGGAATTTATCAATCAGACAAGAAAGAAAAGAAAATTTCAGGCAAAAGAAATCATATATAAAAAGGGAAAAATTAATGGAAATGTACAAGTTTCTCTGGGCAGCAAGTCATCTGATGGGTCTGAAGCAGAATGTTGCCACGGATCAGATGAAGAGAATTCACAGCATATTAAGCTAGGGAAAGACACTGTGACAGATTCAGGAGATCTTTGATGCCGCACACATTTCCATTGACGTTGTTTCATGTTTGAAATTGAGCACGGAAGTGGACATCTTGTTATTTGAAAACAACCCCAAACATGATTATTACCTAGAGACCAACAGTCAATATGATGAAGCACTCACTCTCTCTAAGCATACTATATACACAAAATATTTTAAATGTATCATTGTATTTAAAATAAAACACTGGTTGATAATGTAGATTTTCTTTAACGATATAGTTTTGGTTTTATGCAATACATTCATACAAAAATATATACTTTCACCACATTTCAAATATCAAAATGTGACTGTCTTGTGCAGATATTAAATCTTTCCCTAAATCAGGGAGAGTTATAGAATAGGTCTACTTAGAAAATAACTGATCTGAGTAAAACCTGGGGACCAGAAATGGGGCAGGAATGGAGAGACAATTCACAAACAAATCTGATAAACTTACAAACATACGACATGCTAGTGTTGAGAGTGCATGAGGTTTCAGGCTTTAACACTGTAGGGGGAAAATGCAGCTTAGGAATGAGTTTAAAAGGAATAAGAGCCAACCAAACCAGAAGGTACCATGTGTCTGCACTATCACTGGAATTAAAGAACCCAGAACATCAATGGGAATAAAAATGCACATTTTGTAATAATATATAAAAATAAAGAGTGTATATTGCTCTTTTATTTTGTATATTGCTCTTTTGTTGCTTTTACAAATGTAGCAAAATCAACAATATAATTGTAGAATATCATGAATTAAACTATCAACTTGCTATTTACCTTTCAGTTTCTTATCCCAGTGCCACTCTGATGAGAACACACACAGTTGACAGTACAGGAGGACTTGGAGGCCCTGTTCTTCAGGGCCATGTGGAGTCCCTTATTTTGTCAAATGCAACAGATCCTCTTGACTACTCCTTGACATGTGTGATTAATTGCCAGGAGTAACTTTAATCTCAGCATCTTCTTCACCCGTGTTGCTCACGCTCTGCTCTCCAGCTGCCACACTGTGTCTCTCAGAAGAACTGAAATATGCCTTTATATTTAAATTTAGTCCTTGTGATCAGGCTGAACCTGTCACACACCTGCCATCCTCACCTAATAATAGGCAAGCCTGAGTGAGTGCCAGGGCTCCCAGTATATATTCAGTACACTATCCATTGTGTGAAAAGACTGGTGTCTCCTGGAGCCTGCATTTATGCATGAATTTATTTTCTCTTATGCCCACTCACCTTGCCATCTGACAGTTTTCTTTAAAACCAGTGTTTGGTTAGTTAATGTTATGTGTGCTTTATATACATACATATTTCTTCAAATATCAAATCACAAATTTTAAAAAACTTCAGACGTCAAGATTTTTAGACCTAAAAATTACATGAACCCAAAAGCAGTCAGGTAGAGAATAGACAGGGTGAAATCAATAGTCACTCATTTTAAAATGTAACTAAAAGCACCATATTCACTGGATTTTGAAAAAAAAAATACATTAAAATTAGGTGAATCAGTCTTAGGATAATTTCTAAAGCTTGGGGAAAAAAGCAGTGTTGATTAAATCAATGCTTATAAAATATTTCTCCTGATAATAGCTTCAATAAATATTAATATAATATATTATTAAAGTACATTTCATTTAACATACTCTGTCATTTAATTCTAGTAATAATATTTCCATTTTCAAAAATGATAGTAAAATTCAAGTCAGAAAAAAATAGTGTTCCTTCATTTTCTTTCCCAAGAAATACCATTTGTCTAATCCTATCACTTAGATTTTTAAAATTTTTAAAATTTGTTTCAATTAGTTATACATGACAGTAGAATGCATATTTGTACTTTGATATATCATACATAGATGGGATATAATTTCTCATTTTTCTGAGTGTACATGTTGCAGAACCATATTGGTCATGTAGTTAAATATATATATATATATATATATATATATATATATATATATATATATTACTGTATATATATATATATATATATATATACACACACATGTGTGTGTGTATGTATACACACACACACACACACACACACACACATAATGTCTGTTTCATTCTACTATCTTTCCTATCCTCACATTCCCTCTCCTCCCCTCCCATCACTTCCCTCTATCTAATCTAAGGTAACCTATCACTTACTTTTTAATAGTTTCTTAAGAGAAGAGCTAAATATGGAAGCAGCATCTCTGCTTCCAAGTTTTTCACTTATTTCCTGTTAGTAACCTTTTGAAACAAACTTTCACACATTGATTCCCTTGCAGGCATTCCCTGCCACATTTCCAGTAACAAGCAGGGGAGCCAGTGGTGAATGCAAACAATGATCTGTCTTTTTCCACAAGAACACCCAGTGTTCTCTCCTGAGAGAACTTAACTCTGAATTCTGGTAAGAGTTCCTTCTTGTAGCTCCTATTTCTCTGCTCAGCCAGCATGGGAGTTGATTAAAGAAAGGTTTTTCCTTTCTGCTTTTACTGCAGCACAAATTCCTGTTATTCTCAGAAAGATGAACAGGAGTTCACAGTATTTAATTAGCTGCATTAAATACCTGAATAGATTGAAATATAATTTTCATGAATCTGTGAATTTAGAAATGTTTTATCACACAAATGGCTTCCTTCAGCTCAGATCCTAAAAAGTTAAGATCACATTATGTTTTTTACTTTAGTATGAATAAAATAGACACTGCCTAGTAAGTTTATTCAGGTGTCTTTTTCAAAATTCAGGTGAAGTTTCTTTAATTTATTCATTTATTTACCTATTCAGTTATTTATTCATTAGTTAAATCATTAATGCAAATTTCCACAAGCATTTATTTTAAGTGTATAATATGAAACTAAAATAGGTAATCTAGGGGATTGGTTCACAAAAATTAATTACTGATAATTCTATTTACATCAGTACACTCTTCAAGCTATTTGACATTTCTATTGCAACCTGATAAAATTGTCCTCACAGAAGATGTCTCAATTTAAGCAAATTTGATTCTGTCTAATCAAAATTTTTTAATTCAAAATAGCTAAGGAATTTCATATTAGATGTTTGAACTTCCAGATTTTTCATTCAAATAGCTCAAAAGATGTGTTTGCTAATACTTTGTGCTTTTATATTATTTATGGAAATATTTCTTGAACAATTGGGGCTTTTAGGATATAACAAATTAACAAATTTATTCATTTTTCTCTCTTGTTCACCTGCTCAGTGAGAATGGAATTTTCCTGGCCTAGATGAAATTGTTGACAGGTTCTTCAATTCTTTTGGCTATTCCCCATTTTCCTTCCAAAATGAAGAATCTAATTCATAATTCTATCTTATCTTCCCAAACAGAAGGAGCCATCCAGAAAGGAGACTTGTGGAAGGAAAAGTCTGAATGCAAGTTGTCTATTTCTATTCCCTGTCTAGATTTTTATTCTCTTCTGTCTCTCACTGGACTGTCATACACTGCTTTAGGACTCAAAGGAGAGAAAAGATTAATGGGGGAGGGGGGAAGGCAGGGTCAAAGGCAAGGATTTTGTTTCTCGAGCCATAGTTTCTACAAAGAACCTGCCTAAATCCCAAATGGCCAGAGTCAACCACATAAGAAATAGGGAAAGGATGGAAAAAAGAAAGAGAAATTGTATACAAGTTCATCAAACTGGGGAGAAGCAGCTAGATTCTCCACCAGTCTTACAAATATGGTTACAATTTTTAGAAACAAAGTCAGATGATATGCATATGTAGATGTAGCTAAGATTTAACTAAGCTTTCAGCCTCCATTCTTGGTAAGAAAAAGTACTGCATGCCCAAAAGCAATTATCAGGAAGTTGCTTTATAATTTCAAAGGGGATCTATTTAAAGTGATATTATTTGTAGTATTGATTTTTTATGTTATTTGCAGATCTTCAGAGCTAACTCTTTTTTGAAGTAGGTTCTTCTGAATTACTTCTAACGGTATAAGCGATGTGTTTTCACCTGGATGGTTACTTATAATTCCCCTATCAGCCACAGTTTTGTGATGCTCAATTTACCTAGATTTTTAGTTTAGAAATCCCTCTCTTTTAGGCAAAATTCCTTTAAACTAGTTAAAATGAATCTGATCCACCAGGAGGAAAATGTGGATGTGTTCTTTGTTCTGAGAAGCTCTGAAAAAATTTGTTAGTTTTATGATGTTCTATATATATGAAAAATATATGAAACATACAAGGATCACAAAAACATGTTATATGGAATTTCCATAAATGTTTCATTCACCTGTTGATTTCTTAACTACTCCATTCACACTGGTATCTTGTTGCCAAGATACAGAGGTCTGTATTTTGGACCAGACTTCTGAATGGGATCTCAAGAACACAAATAAAAAATGTGATTGGAATTTTGCGGCAAGAATCTTCCATAACCCACGTACAGTCAGTAATATCTCTAGCCACCTTCATCTTATTTTATTTGATCCTTAATTCAAAGCAGGACTTTTTGTCCCAGTGATTAAAACTTAACCAAATCCATTTCTAATTTCATTCTTATAATCATTAAAGCGATTCATATTTTTTGTTTATTGTCTATGTAAATGAGGAAAGCAGGGTCTATGCAGGGCAAAGTATGTACAGATACAGAGAAAAGCAAACTTTGGTGAGAAGCTCTGGGGATAGAGATTAGCAGAATTCAGGGATTTTTTGTGTGGTTATTTATCTCTATGGAGATTGTTAAGAAACTTTGCTAAGAAACGATGATGTCTAAAGACAAATTATCTGTGGAATATTTCATATGCTACTTCAACATTATCTAAAATAAAGATCCACAATATTTCTCAGGACTTAAGTATTGTCCTTATAACCTGATAAGATTTTTTAATGTCACATCTCAAAGACTAGCCATTAACTATAACTTGATTAAACCCGGTACTCTATCCTATCTATCTCTAGAGAGAGCATTTTGAGGGTATATATAAAAATATTTTGCATTGAAGCAAATACAAAATACTTCTAAAGAAGACATGAAAAAATGACAGGGATAATATCCACATCCTCCAAAGATTTTTTTTTTTTTTTTTTGTAAATAATACAATTCATTCTACATTAACCATTTGTTTGGTTTTAGTATTTTCTCCTCTGTTACATGAAAACTACTATTTTTTTCATAATATATTTTGAAAAACTGCTGCAGTCTGGCTGGGCACAAAATCACGAGCCACTCAAACAGGAACAAACTTTATTTTTAAACTCCCCGCCAATGCCCCATATGCTCCCAGGAAAAAAATGCAGACCGCCAAACACAGCGTTCTCCCAGACTGGCAACAGGAAATCCCTCCTCCGGAATTCCCTCCTACCGCACTTACCCAACCAATGGGAACTCTCCAGGAGTCCCGTAGCAGGCCAAGGTGGACAGCAGGGGTCTAATATCCATATGAATGCAAATCTTAACATAATTGCATCATCTCAATGGCTTGCTGGCGTCACCTTTCAACCAAAAATGCCATGCATCATACTACTTGGCTATGGCTCTTAGCAAAAAACCCTGCTCTAAAAGGAGCACATGAAGAGATAGTACATTTGTAAGAATAAATATATTATACTGCTAGGTAACATTTTATAATTTTTTCTTGAAATAAAATGTTTAACAAATTATGAATTATACCACAATAATGTCTAAGAGTTTGGAAGACTCTTGAAATTCAACTAAACCACTCTCAAAATTTCACTGTTTAATTAACAGATATGCATATCATTTCTACCTCAATTTTTTGGCATATTTACTTCTATATTAGGTAACTTTTCCTGCTGAAAGATATTTTGGTTATATGGTGCCTGTTTCTTGATTAAAATGAATCATGCTCTATTCCAAATTCACATCCTTATTTCTCACTTTGTATTCAGGAACAATACAGATTATTTCAATGAAATTATTAGTTTCTTTAAACTAATGTCATCAAAACAGCCTCAGACTATTTAAACATCCTTTTTTCATGGTTTTCTATGTGCCAAGTCCAGTGGGCTCCAAATATTATTTTGGGTAATAACCACTTATTTATTGTCTTCCATGAACTGTGATAAGGGAATAATCTGGGCACAGAAATGTTCAGTTCTCATAAAACACAGTCCCTGAATAAATGATATGCAGACATATAAATATAAAATAATGTGCTTGCCTGAAAAATAAAGTGATGGAAGATATTGTGCTGGGAGGGAGAAACATTAAATACAGCAAGGATCAAAGTATTCATCTTTTAGGAGGTAATCTTAGAGTTAAGACCTGAATGATGAGAAAGAGCCATCTTGAGAACAGTTAGGTGAAGAGTATTCCAAAGAAAGTCAGTCAAGAGTATCTCCAAACAGATAATCACCAGCAAAAAACTGCTTTCTTGTTATGTGATTTTTAATCCTGTCTTTTCTGACACTGTTTAGCATGTTTTCGCAGTGTTTTTTTCACGGAAAGTGTAAATCCTAGAGATACATATATTTAAAACTAATTTTTAATAAATGAGTATATTAGACTTATTATTTCCTGTGATTTGATGCTCTGTTTCGATTAATGAATCTGAGATTGCATTAGCCTTTTTAGCAGTCAAATTGCATTATTGATTCATATTAATGAAGCACCATTTTCAGTACAATTTTTAAAAATAATTTTTACCAGGTAATTAGTTTCATCAACATAGCTCCTTTTCCCTGCACTCTTGGGAATATCTAAAATAAGGAATAAGAACTTTTGCAACAGAGTGATATTAATAGTTCTAATTAACACCAAACAACTTTAATTCAGTGGCTGTTATATTAATATGGAAAATCTTTCCCTTCTTTCTGTGCAACTGCATTCTTGATTTTTGTTTTCTTCCTTACAGTAACTGGAGACAAGGACACTCTTTCTGTTAAATAATTTGACATTGTGCCTGAGATTACTCATTCACTGCAATCACCATATTTGTGTTTTAGCACTGCTGGGAGTTGCCACGCTCAGAGACTTAATTGTAACAAATCTACATTGCTAGATTACACCATCCATTTGTTATAAAATTCACTATGAGGAATAGAATTTTTTTTCATTTTTTAAATTTGTTAAGTGTTATATATTAGATCTGGAATGTCCCCCAAAAGCTCATGTATTGAAGGCTAGGTTGACAATATCATGATATTTAGAAGCAGAACTTTAGGAAGTGTTTGGGTTAATCCATCGATCTGATTATACTTAAATGAACTATTGAGAAGCATAGAAACTGTAGGAAATGAGGTTTAGTTGGAGGAGGTGTGACATTGGGGGGCATATTTTGTAAGGGTATATCTTGTGTTTAGCTCCCTATCTTGTCTCTCTTTGCTTCATGGTCATCATGTTATGAGCAGTTTTGTTTGACCACACCCTTCCCACCATGACTTTCTGCCTCACCACAAGCCCAGAGTCAGTGGAGCCAAGTGACCATGGATTGAAATCCTTGAAATTGAGCCAAAAGAAATCTTTCAACCTTTTGTTTTTCTCAGGGATTTCATCACAGTGATGAAAAACTAACCAATGCAATAATTTTTATCTTTCTATTTTCCTTTCTATCCCTAGCATATCTTTAAATTCAGGAATTACCATCCCAGAGAGGCTCATTTCTAATTTTTATGGTCAAATATCTTCTGAAACAAATCCACAAATTTCTTTTTCCTTCAGCAGATACCATGGCTCTGTTTCTCTGTAAATAATTTCCTGTGAATAAGTTGTCATGAAATTGTACATTTTGATTGACATTAACTAAAATCATCTCTAGATCTTTTTACAGAAAATTATCTCTCCTCTACTGCATTTATTTGCCATTGCTTCCCAGGGTTCAGCATCTAGCACTATACCTTTCCCTGTGTAATTGGACATTCACTCAGTTATATGATGATGTCTGCAAGTTCAGAGTTTTTTTTTTTCTTTTCTTTTTTTTTTTCTAGAATTACTGGATCTAAATCTAATTGCCTAAATCCAAATCTCAATCATGTCCACTTGGATGTGCTTTAGACACCTTGAAGCTAAACCTGGAATCATAATAAGTAATATATATGGACCTAGCAATTATTAGATTGTATTTACATATTGGCTTGATTGTTGAATTCAACAAATACTTACAGATGCATTAATATGGACAAGGCTCAGGGTGGCTATAGCTCCCACTAGCTGCTCTTTTCAAATTCCTGTATACTCTGACAATGTCCCTCATCCTATGGCCTTGGAAATAAATTTTTCAGGCAATAATGAAAGGTGGAAAAAAAAGCGGGGGAAGCAAACTACAAAGATCTCATGACATTCTTGAAGTTCTTTTATATAACAAACAACTTTATCTCTTTTTATTTTCTTCTATTGAGCACTATTTTTGTATTTTATTATTTTCATGAAGCCATTTAGGATACATTCTGGTAGTTTACTCGTGTGCTAAAATTGTGAAACCTAAGTAATAGTTGATATCAATGACTTTAAAAAATAATCTTGTTTATTTATTTATTTTCAAATTGAATTTGTTTTTAACTGATATATAAAAACAAAAATTGCATGTGTTAATTGTGTAAGGCGATGTCTCTATTCACATGTACATTGTGAAATATTTAAATCAGGTTAAGCATATATGTCTCCTCAAACATTTTATTTCTTTATGATAAAACCAAAGTTCTTTCTTTTAGTTATTTGGAATATACTTTATTATTATATCTAGTCCCCTATATGTACAGTAGCATACCAGAACTTCTTGCTCCTGCCAAATTTTAACTTCCTAGTCATTCATTTTTATTTGATTACAGTTAGAACAAAATCCCTGGTATGGTACTTGATAACTGAGAATGGTGGTAGCATCTACCTTATATTAACGCTCTATTTTAATATAGTTTATTATAATTATTTTCTTGGTTCACTCATACAATATTTTACTTTTGTAATACGTTTGAGTTAAGTACAAAACTTTATTAGGAATTAAATATTTTTATTTTAGAATTGGGTGATCATTTAGGCCAATTTTTTTGCACACTAGTATTCATAATATTTAACATCCATACTAGCTTTATTAAAACATAAAGTTAATAAATGATTTAATATTTTTTTCATTGTATTATCATATACCATATATTAATATATTGGGCACTATGTTGGGAATTTAATTACATCAGAGTTAATGTTTCCTACTTAATAATGATTATCTAGAAGAAAATTATATTTACTTTTCTGGCACATAATATTTACATTCAGTACATCATACTAAAAATTTAAATGTTACATGGTGGTAAAAGACAGACATAAGCTTTGCGTTTGATTTTTAAATCATTCCAAATTCCACAAATTATAAAGGGGGGGGAAATATTTTATTCTTATACTATTTTAATTGACTTGATATTAGTCAGCTTTTGTCTACAAGGAGAGACATCTATGTAAGCATACAATTTCCAAACTTTTTCTTGCATCTAGTTACAAATTGGGATTTTCTTGTTTATAAGATTAGTCTCAGAGAGAGAAATCAAATTGGAATTATACTGAAGAGACTGCAATATTTGTCTTAACATACCTTTAGGTTTGCTAGTGTTTCCATTGTAAAATATGTAGTTTGTTAAGATGATAACATGACACTCCACTGAACTCAAAAATCAGTTCCCTGAAGAGTCATTTAGTTTCTTCCTCATGATAAATCCTAGCTTTATGTCACTACTTACTTGAATCTAGAGTTAAGCAAGAATATAAAAGTGACAGAACTATATTAACATAATAGAGAATGAGGTGTGACAAAATGTCAAAGAACTAGAATAAATTTTCTACTACAAAAACCCAAATTGGGTTAGATTTGTATGAAAGATGAATTACTGTCATTTAACAAACAAAAAGCCAAATATCTAGTGAACAAAAATGAATGAATAAATTAATTAAACCATCATAAATCCAGAATTTAAGAAATTAGAGGGACATTAAAATGTCACATTGTTTTACTATCTACATAATGATTGTGGAATATCCCCACTATGGACATTTTGGTCTCTATTTCCATATTACCTCTAAGGAATTCCAGTATTGAGAGCTTTATTAGAAAATTCTTGTATAGGTTAATTATTTCACATGTACTGATCTTTCCCCAATTGGTTTACATGCTATCATTGGAAGTTTATATTATCACTCTCATATTTTCTTCATGGAGCAGATAAAAAGCTATTTTAGCTGGGCATGGTGGTGCACAACTGTAATCCCAGCACTCAGGAGGCTGAGGCAGAAGGACTGCAAATCCAAAGCCAGCCTCAGGAATTTAGCAAGACCCTAGGCAACTTAGCAAGACCCTGTCTGTAAATAAAATATATATACAAAATATAAAAAGGTTGGGGATGTTGCTCAGGGTTCAACTGCAGGTACCAAAAAAAAAAAAATATTCCTTTATTCAGCCTAAAAGCATGCCTAGTTCATTGATTGCTTCTATTGTTATTTTAAGCATCCTCACTAGAATTATCAGGCTTTTCAGCTCACATTCCATGTCTTTTCCTTACACAATTAAAAACAATGGTAACCATTGTGGTAGGACACTTGCCTGGCAGGTGCAAGGCCCTGGGTTCGATCCTCGGCACCACATAAAAATAAATAAAATAAAGGAATTGTGTCCAACTACAACAAAAAATAAATATTTAAAAAATAAAATACTTGGGAATCAACCTAACAAAAGAGGTGAAAGACTTACACAATGAAAACTACAGAACCCTAAAGAGAGAAATAGAAGAAGATCTTAGAAGATGGAGAAATATACCCTGTTCATGGATAGGCAGAACTAACATCATCAAAATGGCGATATTACCAAAAGTTCTCTCTAGGTTTAATGCAATGCCAATCAAAATCCCAACGGCATTTCTTGTAGAAATAGAGAAAGCAATCATGAAATTCATATGGAAAAATAAAACACCCAGAATAGCAAAAACAATGCTAAGCAGGAAGTGTGAATCAGGCGGTATAGCGATACCAGACTTCAAACTATACTACAGAGCAATAGTAACAAAAACAGCATGGTATTGGTACCAAAACAGGCGGCTGGACCAATGGTACAGAATAGAGGACACAGAAACCAATCCACAAAACTACAACTATCTTATATTTGATAAAGGGGCTAAAAGCATGCAATGGAGGAAGGATAGCATCTTCAACAAATGGTGCTGGGAAAACTGGAAATCCATATGCAACAAAATGAAACTGAATCCCTTTCTCTCGCCATGCACAAAAGTTAACTCAAAATGGATCAAGGAGCTTGATATCAAATCACAGACGCGGCATCTGATAGAAGAAAAAGTTGGCTACGATCTACATACTGTGGAGTCGGGCTCCAAATTCCTCAATAGGACACCCATAGCACAAGAGTTAATGACTAGAATCAACAAATGGGACTTACTCAAACTAAAAAGTTTTTTCTCAGCAAAAGAAATAATAAGAGAGATAAACAGGGAGCCTACACCCTGGGAACAAATCTTTACTCCTCACACTTCAGATAGAGCCCTAATATCCAGAGTACACAAAGAACTCAAAAAATTAGACAATATGATAACAAATAACCCAATCAACAAATGGGCCAAGGACCTGAACAGACACTTCTCAGAAGAGGACATACAATCAATCAACAAGTACATGAAAAAATGCTCACCATCTCTAGCAGTCAGAGAAATGCAAATCAAAACCACCCTAAGATACCATCTCACTCCAGTAAGATTGGCAGCCATTATGAAGTCAAACAACAACAAGTGCTGGCGATGATGTGGGAAAAAGGGTACACTTGTACATTGCTGGTGGGACTGCAAATTGGTGCAGCCAATTTGGAAAGCAGTATGGAGATTTCTTGGAAAGCTGGGAATGGAACCACCATTTGACCCAGCTATTCCCCTTCTCGGTCTATTCCCTAAAGACCTAAAAAGAGCATGCTACAGGGACACTGCTACATCGATGTTCATAGCAGCAAAATTCACAATAGCAAGACTGTGGAACCAACCTAGATGCCCTTCAATAGACAAATGGATAAAAAAATGTGGCATTTATACACAATGGAGTATTACTCTGCATTAAAAAATGACAAAATCATAGAATTTGCAGGGAAATGGATAGCATTAGAGCAGATTATGCTAAGTGAAGCTAGCCAATCCCTAAAAAACAAATGCCAAATGTCTTCTTTGATATAAGGAGAGTAACTGGGAACAGAGTAGGGACGAAGAGCATGAGAAGAAGATTAACATTAAACAGGGATGAGAGGTGGGAGGGAAAGGGAGAGAGAAGGGAAATTGCATGGAAATGGAAGGAGACCCTCAGGGTTATACAAAATTACATACAAGAGGAAGTGAGGGGAAAGGGAAAAATAATACAAGGGGGAGAAATGAATGACAGTAGAGGGGGTAGAGTGAGAAGAGGGGAGGGGAGAGGAGGGGAGGGGGGATAGTAGAGGATAGGAAAGGCAGCAGAATACAACAGACACTAGTATGGCAATATGTAAATCAATGGATGTGTAACTGATATGATTCTGCAATCTGTATATGGAGTAAAAATGGGAGTTCATAACCCACTTGAATCAAAGTGTGAAATATGATATGTCAAGAACTATGTAATGTTTTGAACAACCAAGAATAAAAAATTTTAAAAAAAGATTGAAATAAATTCTTAACTAGGCATTACTAAAAATTACTATAAAAATACTATAAAATTAAAATTACATAAAAATACTATAACTTTTTTAGTATTATCATCACATCAACAAGGAAAAAATTGGATCATAGTAACACAATTCTATTCATACACATAAAAATTCATCAAATGTCAAAAAGCTAAATTGTCACTGAAAAAAGGAAATGTTTTAAAACATTTATTCTGGTAGAAAAGTTATTATGTATTTCTATGTACTCTTTGAATTATCTGTGGAGAAGTTTTCATTGTACTTATGCCCCGAAACATTTGGAAATTCTACAAATTTATATATGGTTGTGTGTAGCTATCTTCATCACATGTGCAGAACATCATTGTGGTGCACTAAAATTGTCATTCCCTCTTGGAAACGTGAAGAATATAGTGGATAATAATAAAATCACCTTGGATTGTTTTTCCAATTATACATTTTTCTCATTCTCATATAGTGATGGAGATATATATATATATATATATATATATATATATATATATATATATATATATATTTCTCATTCTCATATAGTGATAGATGAGATTACATCCTAAGGTTGAAGAGAATATTTATTTAGAAAACTTCATATATTATTCTGATTATTTTTCCTTTTTAAAAACCTGTTACTTTGATCTAATTATATATACTTTAATTCCCACAAAATACACCATTTGAATGAAAAGAGGAAAGAAAAGAAGAAAGGATTGAAGGAAGGCTGAATGGTGGGGGACAGATAAGAGGAGAGGGAAGGGGAGATTGAAAGAGGGAAGAAAAGAGAGAAAGGAAAGAAGAAAATAAATAAGCAAGATGGATCCAAAGAAGGAACAAAGGGTAGAAGGAGGGAGGGAGGGAAAAATAAAGCCAGAAACCTGTTCTTCCAACTTTAGACTATTTTATCCATCAATGAAAATGAATTTTGTAACAAAGATATTGAAATCTCAAGAGAAGAGCTAAAATGACATGTGAGATATCTTTTCCTTTATAAGTAAGTCTTAATCTTTCAGATTATTATTGAGATTTATTTATTAAATGTAAACCTCTTCCTGTATATTACAATATGCATTAATGTGGTAACTCTAGAGAAAAATAAGAAGGGGCATTTGAGCTTCCCAGGAACTGACCTATGCTTGCTTGTTATGATAATACAGCTAATCTGCAGAAACTGTTATTTCTTGAATGCTTGAGTGAGAGGTACACAGGTCCCGAGAACTAAGAATAATAGAAAAAAATCATAAATCCTTGCTTTGCCCATTTAGACTCTTCAAACCTCTATAATACAATGGCTCTAAACAAAACAAACATTATTTTGTGAACAATATATTGGCTGATAAGCCAGAAGCTCCTGTCATATTAATGTTTCTGTCATTATCTCTACTAAAAGGTTTTTTGGTTTTTACAGCATCAAAGCATATTTGAAAAATCAAAACACTAGACATCTAAATATACATCCAAAATAGCTTCCAGCTTGAAATTCAGCTACCACTTGTATTAAGGTTTTACACTGTTAATATTTAATTTGGCATTTGCAGCCGAGATGTGCTGAGCTTTGTGGTATATATTTAGGTAAAGGAGTCAGCAAACCACAGACAAATACCTACCTCTAGGCCATATTTCTTCCTTTTTAAAGATAAGTTTTTTCATGTCACACTGTATAAAAAATAGATCACACAGATTAGAAGTAATTTTTTAATTTTTAAAAGATGTATTTCCTTTTACTTTTGCTATATTAAAATGATAGTAATATGCCAATAGCAAACATTTAGAAGATAATTTTATTTTTGCATGAATAAAGCCATAGTTACTATGATATAAAACTTGTTCATTTTACCCAAGTAGTAACTTTCATAATAGGTATCATGACTATAGATAACATAAAAAAGAAAAAAGGATCAGGAGGCTGAGGCAGGAGGATCTTGAGATAAAGCTCAGCTTCAAAAAGCAAGGCACTAAGCAACTCAGTGAGACCCTGTCTCTAAATAAAATACAAAATAGGGTTGGGGATGTGGCTCAGTTGTCAAGTGCCCCTGAGTTCAATCCCTGGTACCCCTTAAAAAATAAAGAAAAAAGGAAGAACTAATTTTGTAAATTCACAAGTTGTTCAAGCCTAAGAATGAACTTTTAATTTACATATTTTAGTATTTGTATTCTAACATATCTATCAATTTAGATCCGTTTTGTAAACAGGGCAGAATGTGTATTGTTTAGGCCATTTTTTAATGAAGATTTAGCTTAGATAAATATAGAAATTATTAACCATGGTTTCATTTAAAATATTTTAAATAATGAACATTGAAATAGAAGAAAATGAACACTAATACACATTTTAAATATAAAGGAGCAAGAAACATGCATAAATAATTACTATGATATAAAGTTTACCTGAAATTTTGTGTAAGATTCTAGTTTTTAAACTTTTTGTGGTAACAGTTCTATGAGTTTTTAATTAAATAAAAATTACATACATGGATACATGTGATGTGTTTGGCATGTTATAGATAGTAGAATAATTAAGTTAATTAAAATGTACATCACCTCTTCTACTTTCTTTTTTTGGTAATGAGAACACTTAAAATCTACTATTTTAGCAATTGTTTTGTTTTTATTTTTTGATACTGGGGATTGAAATCAGAGGCACTTTATCACTGACCAACATCTTCATATTTTATTTTTCAATTTAAGATAGAGTCTCCCTAAGTTGCTTAGGGACATCCTAAGTTGCTGAGACTGGCCTCAAACTTGAGATCCTTCTGCCTCAGTCTCCTGAGTTTCTGTTATTACAAGCATGTACAACCATGCCCAGCATATTAATTTTAATTGTAATATATGTTTTTATTAACTATAGTCATCACTCAAGAAACAGAATACCAAAACTTATTCCTCCCTATCTAAATAAAGCCCGATTTTATATTATACAAATTATACCTTTTTAATAATTTTCAGTGATTTGATCCCAATAGAATGTTATTAGTATATCCCAATATTTCATACAACTAAAACATATTCAAGTGAAATAGCTGATTGTTTGCAAAAAGAAATTGAACTTTAGCTAAAAAGAATTAACATGAAATAGAATACTTTCAAATTTGCATGTGAGAAATGAAACAGTGTATTTCTAATCCATTATTAAATTGGCTATAAAAATTCTGAGTTACTTTTCTACCATAAAATTATAATGGTTTCCTTTTTTCTCCTTTTTTGAGCCTAGGAAGTTTATTACTAAGGAGAGAAAAAGAATTCAGTGAATAAAGAAATACTATGCTCCTTATTTTGATATTGAAAAGCAATTTTATCAATAATTTTAATGTATGATATGGTCATTTAATTGGCTTAATTGTTTGTATTTATTGAGCTTTAAATATAAAGATATATTGAATTTGAACAGTAACTTGCAAATAAAAAAATTGACAAATGGAGCATGCAAATTATATTTTCAAAGAACATTCTGGTTAAAAGCCTGGATTCTGAAAACAGACTGTCTGAGTTCAAATATGGCATCATCTCTTGTCAGGTTGTGGCTCGGAAACTTACTTAGTCTCTCTACATGTTTCTGTCTGTAACTAGTGTGCCGAAAATTAAAATAGTTTATAAATGAAGAGAGTCTGGCACAAACTATGTAGTCACTGACTGTTTCTTACTAGGAAAAGCAAAAAAGTGTGTGTGTGTGTGTGTGTGTGTGCCTTTATGTATATATATATATAATAAGAATAGGGTGGATAGTAGAACAAGTATATAGAATTATTTTCTCATTTTCCAATGTCTGAGCAGATAATAATTAGCTAATCATGAGAATATGTGGTGGTATAGTTCTTTCTGTATAAACAAACTCAGGAACTGTGACAGTCTCTATACACTAAGATATAAAACCATAACATGCACAAGAATGTCTAAGTATTTCCTCAGAATACCATGATATCAAATAATAAGAGTGTGTCTTTAAGACTCTATGAGAAAAGATGTGCATATTTTTATATAGTATTAAACAATAGTGTTTACATTACAAACACGTTTTTCATTTTATGATGTAAAACATTAAAAGGAAACCCAACAAATATTTCCCTGTGGCTAAAATTAACTACCCAAATATTACCTGTTTTGAACTGTCTATTGGGAGTTATAAAGATTTCAATGATAAGTTTGAATGGAATTTTATCATCTCTACATATATTTGCATAACAGAATAACAGGTTACAAAAAAACTTTTATTAAATATATATGTTTTTAAATATACAATGATTATACAATATCTTTGTCTTCTTTGAGAAGAGACACCTATTTAAAAAGCATCAACTCTTTGGGACAGAAGTTATTACGATGTATAATATACAAATTTAAGATACAATATTTGTACATATATGAAAGATTTTTATGAAAATATTTAAATCCTGAAGCAAATATATTTGAAACATATGGATACTGATTATCTTATTTAATGATAAATATATGTACAATAATCTTTTAACTGATAAAGTTTATAAAACAGGAGCTCAGTAGCTTAAATGTAGTAAGTTATTTATATTCCAGAAAGCCAAATGACAGTGACTACAACCACATAATTGATGAATTAAATGAGCTCTATGTCCACAAAACAATTTTAAAGCTGAGTAACCCAGATTTATTAGCCATATCCAGATGGAGTATAAAGCCAATATATTGCTGTTTATGTATCAAGTCAGATAAAATTATTAAGGATGATTTCAGCCATGGATGATTAGGGTGGAGGACCTTGGTTAAGTTCTGAGGCTATAATTCAAGGAAATTTTGGTAGCAACAAAGTTAGTGTAAAATATTATAACTGTGTTATAATAGACTTTAGCTGAACTATTTTCTTGATTTAAAAAAAAAAAATTTGCGACTGGAGTTTAAGTAGCAACTCATAAAACATTTCAAAACATAATGTTGGAAAGAAACATTTTATTCAACCTTATTAGAAAATAATGTATCATATTCATGAAAATCATAAAAAATCATATCAGTAGATATTTTGATACAACTAAAATAGAAACAAGCTATTGACAATTGTCTTAGAAAACAATTCTGCTTTAGCACTAATTTATCATAGGAAATTGGAAAGAGTTTTGTTTTCAGTAACAAAACAAACATTAAATGACTTTAATTGAAAATAATGGCATGTATATTGATCACTAACAATTATTATAGACAAAATCTAATCACTGACTATCAGAAGATATTAAAGGCAAATAAAGATAATGCTAAACATGAATTTTTTATATTTATAGGGTTTTTCACTTAAGTATTAAATAATGATGGAATACATAACTCCAGTCCAGAAACCTTAGCAAATTTTGAATAAGACACTTAAGTCTTAAATACTAAGCATATTCAAATGTGGTTTACTTCACACAACACCTTTATCTTCAACTAGAATGTAATTTTCAAAAATTTCAAGACTTGAGATTTAATTCTTTTGTAAGCCAACAAGTTAAACTTCGTAAACACTTGGAGGAGACTTGCAACTTATGGGTCAAAGACAAAGGACTGTATTATGTACAGCACCACAAATAGCATTAACAACAGCATATTTGTGCCAGTTTCATTTGCCCTCTTATCCCACAAGGAAAAAGCATATAGGCCTAGATGGATCCCAGAACACACAGGGTTTTGTATTTCAGGAGAGGAACACTAAGCACATGAAAAGTCAGGGTTGTTTTTTTTTGTTTGTTTTCTTTTTTTTTTTTTTTTTGTAATGGGTAGTACATATTCCTAATCCATACTCTGGAGACAGAAATTATCTTAATTATATTAAACAGTAAGACTGTCTCTTGGTTGCTCGAGAGGGAAACATTATATCTATATATAAAGGCTGTTCACTGTGCAAATATATTTGAAATTATATCCAGAATAAAATGGCAGACAATGCCTGACTGCATGATATGCAGAAATTTAAGAAAAATATGGAAAAATTGTTCCCAACATTAACAATCATCATTGAGTTATCCAGAAGAATTAATGGAGCACTGATACCTTAGACACTATTTTAGGAATTAAGGGTACAGAGATGAATAAGACCAGTTCTTGCTTTCATGGAGAAAAATTTCTAATAAAATAAGAAACAAGTGAGATAATTTCAAGAAGCAATTAGGTTAATGATACAGATAGAAAATGAATTCCTATGAGACATTTCTATAGCATGGTCAGGAGAGTCACCTTTGAGGTTATGTTTGAGCTGGGCCTAAATTATAAGATCTAGTGAAACAGGATTCACGGCAGATAGAAAGTAACCAAAAAGATTCTGAGGGCTGAATAAAAGAAAGATGGTTATGCCAATGGTATTCAAATTAGACAAATGGGAAAATGCCTTCAAAAAACATATTTTATCATTTACAAGAAGAAATTTAAAGAACGAATAGCCATATATCCTTAGGAGAAATTTATGAATTACTTTAAAATTGTTTTCCCCTGAGGAAATATATTTGACATGCAACTTTTAGCAAACAATATGATCAAAAATATATCTGAGAGTATGAACATTATATAAGCCTCTCAAAATGAGAAGAAATAACAATGAAAAGTAATTGCTATATCAGAGTTTATTAAAATGAAAATATCCTGCTATGTAAAGACTATTGTCAAAAATGAAAATAAAAAGAAAAGCTGTAGATTGAATAAAATATTTATAGGAACTCTCATTCATTGCTGGTGGGAGTGCAAAATGTTACAGTAACTTTGGAAGATAATTTGGCAGCTTCTCACCAAACTAAATATACTCTTAACATACCATCCAACAATTGCAATTCTTGCTGTTTACCCCCAAGAATTAAAAACTCAGTACACACAAGAAACTACACATGAATGTGTATAGAAGCTTTATTCATAATTATCAAATCTTGGAAGCCACCAAGATGTTATTCAGTAAGTGACTAGATAAACTATGGTACAACCAGAAAATGAAATATTATTCATCACCAATAAGAAATAAGCTAGCAAGTCAAGAAATAAGCTACAAAGCTACATGCTATATCCTGTGTATGATGCTGTAATGATGAATGCATGCCATTAATCCTTTATGTAAAACCATAAAATATACACAAAGAATGAACTCTAATGTAACCTATGGACTTTGGATAAGGCCATGTCAATGTGTCAAGGTAGGTTCATCAGTTTGAAGTATACCACTCTAGTGGGGGAAGTTGATGATATGGGAAGAGTATATATGGGAAATCTCTACCTTTTATGATTTTTGCTGTGAATCTAAAATTACTATAAAAATCAATCTTAAAAAACAGAATTATAAAAAGAAGATAACATTCTTCAACACATTATATAAACCTTGTATATATTTAATGCATAATCAGATAAAGACAGTATGGAAATTATTTGAATAGACAATTCTACTCAGGAATAGAGAATCAAAACCAAATAAAATATATTTATCTTACACATATTTATATGTAAAATAAAAAATTAAAATAGCAATTGTTAATAAAAAACCAAAATTTCTAGAAGGAAGAGGTGGTCATCTTGTGTATACCATTGAGAGTTCATGAGTCAAAATGAAAATTCTCAGCAATTGAAGGTTTTTGACCCTAACCCAAATGCTGTCAGTGAAAGGGCTGAGAAAAAAACTCAATTAGGGTAAGCAGGGGTATTCACTGAGTCAAACATGTGAAAGCATTTCTTTTATTTTAAAGCTTTGAGAGGCACCTCAATTACACTCTGCTTTTGGAAGCTTCCTTAACTCCAAACAGTAAAATGTTCATGCTGATTTTAATGCATATCTTCTTTGTTCAAATTGTCTCTTACAGATATGGAATGTCTTAAGTGCAGTCACCTCTTCTTTCTCTCAAAACAATGTCTTCATACATCAGTTAAAAGAAATTCAGTTAAGTCAAACCAAACGAAAGGCAGTTGTAAATTTCATTGAATTAAATAATGTATATCTTAGATAAGGGTTTCATATTATTCTTAATAATACCTAGATTCATTCACAACTAGTAATATTGGAACAGTATGTCAACTGTTCTTACTATTTTAGGGAAAACACAATGTCACATTTAGACATGTTCAAATTCAAGTACACAAGTTAAAATTCATCATCATGATGTTTTCTTAAAGATCAGGTTGGAGAATATTTATGCAGTCAAAGCAAAGCAGCAGGAACCATGTTTTCACACTAAGAAATGTTATAAAGATAACCTGAAAGTGGAGTTAGAATGTAAACAACTTTAATAACTTTTATTGAAACTTAATTCAAGCTTATTGTGAAATTTCAAGCAAAACTAAATTTAGAACTGAAAGTGACTTTTTCTACTATGAACACATACCTATTCTGAAACTTTTCATTTTAAAATTGGTTTCTCTCAAATAATGATTGATGAGTGTTCTCACTTCCTCTTTTGAATGTTAATATATAAACCAATGAAGATGTGGGGGTTTTGTTTATGTTTCAATTCTATCTGCAATAATATTCTTGTCGCAAAACCAGAGGATGCACGCGAAGTGAAAATAAATGTAGTTTACTTTGGGCTTTACATGTCTGAACAAAACTCTATGAAAATGTGATATTTGTTGTATATGAAACTTGATTAATCAAAATCATCCACTTGATTTAAAGAAAATCATCTCACTATTTTTAAAATAAAACTATTTGTGTATTAAACTATATTTGTATTAGGAATAAAGGATTAAAGATGATTGACTTGCAAAGAGAATTCATTTGTAATCTATGTAAAACATATCTTTAGGCAATCCAAGGAAATATCATGATGGATATGTATACATCTTGATGCAGTTTCTTCTGCAAAATAGTTGACATTAATTGAATCAAAGCAACCTGATTAGTGCTTCCATTTTATAGCTAATTATGTTTGAGTTACCAGTCTACTTGTAAATACTATACTCAGAAATAATAATAAGCAAAGATATGTACTTAAAATGCTCCAGTTACTAAAAGTTAAGGTCTTTTCCATTAAAGAAAAGTACCAATCAATCAAATAATTATTTTTCGCATTCTAATTTGAACAGTTCTGGACTGAAATGCTGAGATTCAACCATTTGTATGATTTTTACTTCAATCCCACTTCTCCCTCAGTCATCAGTCCCATACTTCCCCTTCCCTTTATAGCTAACCTCCTCAATCTCCTCAGCTTCCCTTTTTCAAGATGACTTCTTGAACTTAGTCTGATAGCTGTTTTGTTTTCTTCCCTGATGCCCTGAGAAGCTAACTAATTACCATGGTGGGACATTGGAAAGCAGGGATGGGTTAAACATCTCAGAATACATGTAAATAAACCACGTACCATGTACCTAGACTATATGTTACATAACTACTGTTGTATATGTGGTCCAGCTGTCATTGATCAAATGTTCTTATGCAAGGTTAAACTGTCCTTACTATGCCAAAGCCAACTACCATTTCTCAGTCCCTTCCTCTTTGATTTATTAGAAGCATTTGACACTCTTTTACCTTTCTGTTGAGCGGGGGATCTGGGGAGGTACCAGGAATTGAACTAAGGGGCACTTGACCACTAAGCCACATTCCCAGCCCTATTTTGTATTTTCATTTAGAGACACTGAGTCTCTTAGAACCTCACTTTTGCTGAGGCTGGGCTTTGAACTGGTGATAGTCTTGCCTCAGCCTCCTGATCCATGGTATTATAGGCATGCACCATTGCACCAGGCAACACTTTTTTTTTTTTTTATCTTTGAAACACTGAATTATTGGCATCTAAAATCCATTGATCTGGTTTTCTTTCTCTCTTTCCTGCCTCCTCCATTCTCTTTCAATGGTTCTGCCTCATCTCCAAAACTGAAATGCCCAATGACTGAATACTTTTAACATTCCCTCTCTTCTCTCTTTTCCTTTCTTTTCCACTGAGTCTACTGGCAATATTATCCAGTTTTATTTTAAGTAGAATTTTATTTTAATGGCTCCTTCATTTATGTCTATACTCAAGAATTCTTTTCTAAACTCTGGTGTCATATTTACCTCCCTAAAAAGTGTTTCTGCTTTGATATCTTACAATCATTTTAAATTTAACGTTCCTAAAATTGAAATATCAGTCATTAAAACACCACCCCCACACACCACTGAAACCATCTCATCTCATAATCTTTTCATTAATGATAATATCATCTTTTCTCTTACTCAAGCAAAAATCTTTGGTGGCCCATGATCTCTCTTTCTTTCCACCTCATTTACAACTTCCAGAAAACTTGTTAGCTGCTCCTTAAATGTAGCCCAAATCCTCCTAGCTTTCTCCCTAGCTCCTCTTTTATTCCACTTTTATTCCACCACTCTCTCTTTCTCATAGATTTCCAAAAGCCTTGGTTACTAGTCTTCCTACCTCTGCCCTGGCCACACTCAATCTGCTCTTCCAACCTAGAAGTAAGGTAATCCTATTAAAACTGAAGTCATAAACTCTGGTGGTCACTATTTCCCTCAGAGTAAATGTCAAAAGCCTTAGCTTGTCACGAAGACAAGATCACCTCTCACCATAACTACCATCTTCACCTTTCTGTCCACAAGGCATTTCAACCTAACTCACCTCCCTGCTTTCTTGGATCATACCCTTATGCCTCTCACCCTCTCTTCCTCTTTAGAGAAGTGTCTTGCGCTGTATATTTACATGGCTTGACATTTAGTTCCTCCTGATATTAACTCAGATATTTGAGTTCGCATAGCCCTTTATTTATGCATACAAGTCATTTTATTATGGGATTTATAGAGTAAAAGATTCTTTTCGAATGACATTTCATTCTTTGCTGCAAATATTTAATTTTAAATGTTTTTTATTAGTATATTATAGTTATACTTAATAGTGGGCTTCCTTTTAATATAATCATACATGCATGGAATAATTTAAGTCCCTTGTACTTCCTCTTTCCCTTCCCTCCTCCTTATTCGTCTCCCTCTATTGGTCTTCCTTCTGTGTTTTTATTGTTTCGTAGTTTTTGTTTGTTTGTTTTTAAATTGGTGCTTTACACCTCTATATATAATGGTGAAATTCACTGTGATATATTTATATATGTACATAATGTAAATGTAGTCAATTTCATCCGCAAGTTCTTTTTCCTGTTCCTCCTCTCTCCCTGCTCTGCTTCCTGTGTTCCCCTGAGCTCCCTTCTTTTTTCACAGGATTCTTTCCCCACCCCCAGGTTTGCTCTAGCTTCTGCATATGAGAAAGTATTCAACCTCTGACTTTCTGAATAGGGCTGGGGATGCAGCTCAGAGGCAGTGTTCATTCCTAACACCTATGAAGCCCTAGGTTTGATCCCCAACAAACACACACACACACATAAAGTCCTTTTTTGATACTTTATTTGAAATAGCAACTTGCTTCTTTTCCTTGTTGTATTTTCCATATCTTTATAGGACATTACCATCTAACAAGTAACATTTTATATACATATGGGTCACCCTCTATCTCAACCTATTAAAATATGTGCCCATAAAGGGACATTTATTTCTATAAAATTGTCATTTTAAACATTCCAAAGTAACCTATACACTTTTATTATTCCTACATTATTTTATATCAATAAATAATGAAGGTTACTTCTTTCTTAATAGTAATTAATTTTTTCCAATTGTATACTTGTTGAAATTAAGAAAAGTTGAAGTCTTAATGCAGAAATTGAATATATTATTCTATAAATTTGAAAATAATCTGCTTTATGCTTTCATTTTAAAAAATATTGAAAGAATATTTTGAAAATTAATAATCTTTGTCTCTGGAAAAAGTTACAAATTCTATATTTTTCAGACATTCATGTCATGTCTTGTGTTAGAACACTTACAGCACTATTTCTTCACCTATGTACTCAATTCTGAGATACTACAATAAAGAATAGCATCCAGCCAGGAGCAGTGGCACACACCTGTGATCCCAGCGGCTTGGGTGTGGGAGGCAGGAGGATCTCAAGTTCAAAGCCAGCCTCAGCAATTTAGCAAGGCGCAAAGCACCTCAGGAAGACTTTGTCTCTAATAAAACACAAAATAGGGCTAGGGATGTGGCTCAGTGGTGGAGTGCCCCCGAGTTCAATCCCTGGTATCACACCCCCACTGCAAAAAATAAAATAACATCCAAGTTTGCCTTGATAGATTTTAGAAGAAGCCCTTCCAAAGTTTAAAATTACTTATTCTAAATCAACCAGTTCCCTGCCCTTAAAAACTGTTTTAATTAATGACTTGACATGTAAGACAATTATGACATAGTGGAAGCAGAAAAAGCACATAATGGCATAATTATTTTTAAAAAGCACTGTGGGGATAATGTAAGTTAAATGGCCTGCTGGTCTCAGTGTTCCTTCTGTCCAACATGTCACTGACATTTCACATTTCTTCTCATTTGTGAAAGGTTAGATAGTTTGATTTTTGTATTGTGTGGCACAGACTCTAATTTTGGAACTTGTGCTTACTTTGGGGCAGATGATGTGCTCGATAGTGTGAATCACAATACAGTTTCTTGGAATGAGTAAAGAAGACAGTCACAGAAGCAAAGCAATTAGGAAGGAATATTTAAGTAATTTTTAGTGTTTTGATTATTTCATGGAAAAATAATATACCATTCAAGTCAAAAGCAAAAGCTCAAAAAGAATATTAATATCAAGATTAGGAAGAAGGCTACTGACATAAACATACAAGATATTTAAGTAAAAATAATCCAAGAGCTCTTGCTATGTCTACAAAGACCCAAACATTTAAGCAAGCAGGATATAGATAAAGAGGGAGGGAGACCTGAAACCTATTTATTATTGCATTCTCTCATTCATCTGCAAACTCCAACAGGTATAGAATACAATATGTTTAAATGTTAGAGGAATAGCATCAATTTAAGGAGGAAACATTATTAAAATTTAATAACTGAAATAACAAATGTTTCTTGAACATTTTTGTCCCCTGAAAGGAGCTTAGAGGATCACATTAATATTTATTCCTTACTATTCCTTTGTCTAATTAGATCTGATCAACTGTGCTTGATTGATTGTCTTTGATTAACAAAATCTCAGTTTTCTTAATTATAAATATTTATAATAACAAGCTTCTGCCTTAGAGGGATATTGTGCTATTGATAAGAAATAAAGAAAAATCTGAATATCCTAAAACAAAATGATCTCAAGAAAATTGATCTACCAGGTAAAAAAGAAAACATCAGGTAGAAATATGCATTGAGTAATTTTCTGTGGATGTTATTAATGTTATCCTGCAGTCATCATTATGTTCAATTGTTTTTCTAGACTGAGAGGACATCTTAGGATGAAATTAAAACCTGCAGAAAATTGTCATTTTTTATTTATGGTTAGGCTTGAATTTTATATGATGTTAATACTGAAATGTTTCTAAAATTAGAAATTGTAGTATATTTAATGTTTAATTCTAGCCACCAGCAAAGGAAAAATATAGGAGCAGAACTATACAATTGTCCTAAGCACTCTGCAATTCTGCTCATATGTCCCCCATATGTTACAAAATGGGAGATAAATACTGTATTTAACCTCAGTACATATAGCCATAGCCCCAAACTGTCCATTCTTATTACTAAAGGAAGTGCCAAGAAAAGGGACAAAGTCAAAAAGATAAGATACAAAGATAAAAAAGAGTGGGCAAGAAAACCTAAGAGTGACAGAAAAGTCTAACCCAACAAGAGAAGTTACAATGCACTTTTTTCATAGTATGATATTATTAGTACTTTTCTCATGGTAGTATTTTGTGAATAGTATTTCTAAGAGACTAAGAGAGGAAAGAACTTATAAGTAAACAGTTAAAATTAAATACAAGTTGAATAAAATCTACACACTTGAAAGGAGAGACAATTGGAAAGTTCTGATGTGAACAGAAGTGTTCCCAGAAAATCAATTTTCATATATGGAAGACAGTAGATAAAGACAAAATATTTCCAAAACCACTTTGATTTGATTTTTTTTTTTGAGTTTTTCATTTGAGTTTTTAAAATTGACTTGATTTGAATTTTGTCATAATACATAATTGAAAATATCTCAATATTCTGTCAGTGCAAAAAAATAAATAAATAAAGTGTAGGTGATCTTAGAAAGCTACAACACTAGTTCCCGGGCTCTGAGGCTCTGGGTCTCTGGCAGCACTTTGGTTCAGAGCAAAGAGAAACAATATATTAGTTACAGTTTAGTCTGTTAACTATGTGTTCTGATTTTCATCCGGGAATTAACATAATAGGCATTTTTTTTTCAATTGACATATTTGTGATTACTAGTAAATTTTAGCACATCTTTTACTAATTGGTTAGCCATTCACATTTTTTCTTTTGTAAGCTGCCTATTCAATTCCTTTGACTAATTATTTTTAATTACTGATTTTTACTTTTTATCTTTGGCTAATAAAAATTTCTTATGAATTATAGAAACTAGTCTCACATCAATTTTAAATGTTTCAGATACCTTTGCATTGTGCTTTCTCTGTGTTAACTGGCAATATTGATCATTTTGATAAAATTCATTTGTTGAACTTAGTTACCCAGATACCTATGGTTGGTGTTAGTTGAAAAATATTCAAAAAACCGCTTTACCAAGATCTTGCTTTCCTCCTGTTTGTTAAGTTGGTACCATTGCAGTTGTCTTTGATATATGTAGGTTTTTAATCCAGTGGAAATTCACTTACATACACTTTATTTTCTCCTTCATGAACAAGGTGTCAAACAATCCAATTCCTTACAATCCACCCTTTATATAATGGTACTATCTTCATGATATATACATTTTCAAAATGTCCAATGCTCATCTAAGAACTCTTAATCTTGTTACCATTCTGTTCTGTTTTTACAACATTAATATCAAGTTTTAAATACAGTAGTCCTATAATTTATCTTACCATTTGCCAGTACAAGTTCTTTCCATAGTCTTCATCATGCACTTTATGTTTTCAAAGTTCAATTATCTGTCTGAGGACTTTATTCTTCTATATTTGTCTTAGAATATGTTTTAGAATAATTCACAATAATTATAGAATTAACTCTATTATCTATCCAAAGAATTTGACTGGGATTTCAATGGGTTTAAATAATATTTCCAAGGTACTGACATTAAAAATAATTAAATCATCTCATTTGGCATAAAGAACTCTTTTTTTTTTGTATCCTTTAATAGACTTTAATAACTTCTTATATGAAGATCTTGTATATTGTTTTACAAAGGATTTTGTGAATCATATATTCCATTGCCATTTTCATTTTTTTTTTGTACCAGGAATTGAACTCAGGGGTGCTTAAACACTAAGCCACATTCTCAGTCTTTTTCATATTTTATTTAGAGAGAGGGTCTCACTGGGTTGTTTAGGGCCTCGCTAAGTTGCTGAGGCTGGCTTTGAACTCATGATCCTCATGCCTCAGCCTCGGAGCCACTGGGATTACAGGCCTGTGCCCCTGTACCCAACTTGCTCTTTTGATTTTTGATTTATTATTGGTGATATAAAAACATTCTATTAATTTTAATAATCTAACTATGCGCTGAACAATCTTAAAAAATTCTCAATATTTGTGGTTTTTATGCATTGATTCCTTTGGTTTTTCTATTGATATCTTCACAAAAGTTGCCTATTCAAATTACTTGGTAAGGTATTAAAAAATACTGAAAGCATAAGATTTACTGGAAGTGAAGGGGCTAAAACTCTCTAGATAGAATTACCAGATACAGCAAATAAAAATATATGTTTCCTAGTTACTTTGTATCTCAGAAAAAGAATGAATAATGCTTTGGTGTAAGTACTTCTTATGGATTGTTGGGGACATATTTAAAGCAAAATTTTTCAGTGTTTTATCTGAAATTCAGATTTAGCTGTATGTCCTGTATTTTATCTGGTAGTCCTATCCCCAAATGATTCTATTTCATATGCAATACCAAAAATAACTCATAGATGATTATAGTGCCTGCAACTAACAAAAATTTCAACAAGCAATTTTATTGCTTACCTTCAAATCATTACACTTCTCTCAAATTAAAGTAATTAATAAATTTCTTTATGGTTCATTAAGCCAATGGAAATATATAATATTCTTTTTAGAAATGTTTTATTCATTTGCTCCATTAGGTCTAGCTCACATATTGTCAGTGAATCACTTAGGTATCTTATTTTCTAGGTAATTGTACTATGTTATGCCCCCTCTTTTCTCATGTGAATTCCTTGATGGAGAAACTTACATTTTAGTAATGTTCAGACCTTGGCCTGTAAAACTTTGGGAAAATATTCAGGAATTCACCTGATGTATCCTGTCTTCAAATTTTAAGAAAATTCTTAAAATAAACATCTGTATGAGCAGTAATTAGTCCATATATGACTACCTGCCTTATTTATATTTGTTTTACATTTCAGACAAATCTGCAAATTTATGTAAAATAGAGACTTCACCAGAGAAAGAATGAAATTTCATCACCTATGATGTGCTAAAAATATCAACCACTAATTGATGGAAAGCAACAGTCCTGTTTAAGGATTGCATTATATTCCCAACTGTGAGATTAAGATTTCAGTTAATTAGTTATTAAAATGAAAAATATATTTCAGTCTCCCAGATGTTTCAATTTGGAAATGGCAATAGAGACCCAATAGCAATGGTCAAAATGCTTTCTAATATATTTTTCTCAAACACTATATTCTCAAACAACTAATTGTGGAAATTACAAAAATTGCTAACATTGGTAGAGAACTAAAGTCCCCTTTAACAAACTGATTGGAAAGAGACAGAAAAAGAAGAGAGAGACATGTTATACCCTTATCTTCTTAAGAATAAAATGTAATTTTCAAAATCAAATGGCTGCAGCAAAAACTCTACTTTGAAAACAATATAAATGATAGTGAGATAAAAAAATGGGATTAGAGAAAATTCTATTAGCAATCTAATGATATTGAAAAAATATTTTAAACACATTAATTTACCCTTAAATAACAATTCTGCAGAGATGACTTATTTAAATATACCAATGACTTCATAAAAATAACCATTTCAAAATATTCTTTTTCAAAAATGTTTTAGATGAAGAGAGAACATTGAAAAATTGAGCAAGAAGTTAACCAGGGATGAACATTGCCAGTGTCAGAAAATTACATACACACCAGCTGCTTCAGTATTTACTTTGGCCTCACCATGCCCTCTCCTCCACACTGGTATGGGTTTGATGCAGCAAGATAGCTATTTGAACAATAGCTCCTTCTGTGTGAGATCAAATCTAGCTCAGAATAAGTTTTAGGAAAGCTAAATGGACTGTGTGCGGTTCTGAATATTGAAGACTAGCTGTTCTTATATGTAATATGAGAATAATTATTTTTACAAGGGGGAGACACCAAAATTACACTTTTAATGAAGACTCCTGACCTTTCTGTTCCTGTTTCATGCTTCCCCAACCTCCATGTTGCCCTGGGTGACTGTGATTTGCTCCTAACATTTTGTGTGTCCTTAACTACATGTAAACCACCATCACATTTCCTTATTCTAACACCCCTGCCATTATTATCTCTTTTAAAAATGTTTATCTATTTTATAAACTGACAAATTATGTTTTTATCCTGTATAATGTGGTGTTATGAAGTGTATGTACATTCTGGAATGGATAATCTAGCCCATGAACAAATGTACTACCTCAGGTAAACATCAATTTTGTGGTGATGGTACATAATATCCATTCTCTTTATGTTTTTTTTCAAGACTACCACCTATTGTTATGAACTGTCACCATGGTAATATACAATAGACCTATTGAGTTATGTGTCCTTTGTTCCCATCTCCTTTTCTCCTCTGTCATACACCATTATTCTTTACCTCTATTAGATCAACATGTTGCTTCCACTAATTTTTCAGTCTCATATAAAACAACCTCCTCAGGGAATCTTCTCCCCTTCTTTGATATTGTCACAACTTGAAATCCTCATACATTATATACAGTAAGATATTAGATACACAAACAGCGTTCATTTCTCTCCACAACCATCTTTATCACCCTCCTGCCATGTTCATATCTGTAGAATGTGGAAACTTTATATTGTTTAAATATATTTAAACATATTATATAAACTTTATATTGAATGTGACCAACTTAACACTTTGACTTCATAATTTTTTCAACTTCCAATTTCCCATAATTTTATCTCTATATTTTATCTTAACTATTCCCATGGCCAAGTCTAAATTTTTTTTCTTATTTAAGTATTTACATTTTAAATATTTGAATTTCAATATTTCCCCTGGATGAACAACTTTATCCACATGCTTGTAATCTAGTGGCTCTGGAAACTGAGGCAGGAGAATTGAGAGTTCAAAGCCAGCCTCAGCAACAGTGAGGGGCTAAGCAACTCAGTGAGATTTTGTCTCTAAATAAAATACAAGAAATGTCGGGGAATTTTGGCTCAGTTGTTGAGTGCTTTTGAGTTCAAACCCCAGTACCCCCCAAAAAACAAAACAAAACAAAAACAATAATTCTATCCTTCAAGCCTTTAAAATTCTTGCTTCTAGTTCACTTTGACCTCATCAAGATCATCAATTCAATAATTATCCCATTCCATTACAATAAATGCTAGATTTACCTGAACATCAATTCCTAAGATCTAACTTCTATCTCATGGAACCCAAAGTGTGCAAAACTAATAGGATCCCTAATTGTAAATTAGTTACAATACACATGCCAGTCTAGCAATGCCACAGAGTTTCATGCCAGATCCACTTAAAGATCATAGTTCTGTCCCTGTGTCACTCCTCTGTTTTATCTCCAAAATCCATGTTGTCTCATTGCTAGCCTCTCTTCAAATATATCCTTCCATCATTGGCTCTTGAATTCTTGATAGGAGTTAGTTTCCAACTTTCTTGGAATTTCAGTCAATTTTGTCACTTGGAAATTCTCCTCAATTATTTTTTCTTTACTAGGCAGCTACATTGTGTTTCCTGCTCCCAGGGATTACCCTTCTCTAATGCTTTGGATTTCATACCCACTTAATCTTGTGTAATCAGTTATCTCTTTCTCTTCTACCTCTAAACCCTAACTGAATCATGAATCCCAGAAAATAATAATGCACACTCAAATCACTACTCTCTTTTGACAAGAAAGTAGGTAAAATATTTAGAGATCACATATTTCCATATGTACAGAAATATTATATAAATAAATAAAATATAAATAGGCTTATAAGAGAGAAACTTCTTAAATCACAACAATGTTCTAGCAGTCCAGTTATATTTCCTGGGCCTTAAATTACCTGCTGTGCCCTGGGTTGTCTTTGTTGCTTACTCACCCTGGTATCTGGTATGCCAAATGTCAATATAGAGAAAACCCCGATAATCAATAAAACCACACTCTACTTTAAAAGTTTAGTAAGCAGGATGATGTGTTAAATTTGTGTGCTCATAATCAGAAAGGAAATATTTTTCAAGATCTTTCACTGATGAAAGTGTTCCAGTAGCAACATCACAGGCAAAACACCCACAGAAAACTCATCTGTTGCCATCTAAACTATATTAATATTTTCCATTAAAGGCAACTAACACTTCTTTGAAGGAACCTAATCCCATGCCTTGAAATGATAAAAAAACAAGAAAGAGAGGTAACATCATGTTGCCAAAAATGTTAGAAATAGTAAAAGGATAAAAATTTGGTATGAAGGGGATTCTATTAGCCAAAACTGCAAAGTTTGAACATTCAGAACTAATATTACTTGACATTTTTATTATTATTAATATATTTAAACCAAATGTAGTCAGAAAAAAGGCCATGAGTCTATATACACATTTAAAAATAGCTATTAAGTACAATAAATGTTGCTGTGTTAAAATAAAGCATTTTTCAATTTTTCGAATTTTTTATATGGAATTTAATATAGGTACTTTATTCTAATTTTTTCAAGTTGTTTGTAAAATATAGATACATCCTTGTTTTGATCTATGTAATCCAAAATCATAACATGTAATTGTACCTTGCCTAAGTCCATATTCTATGTAATTTTTTTAAGAAACAAAATAATTGGAATCTTGTACTATGTTTTACAAACATTGATTCACTCAACAAATATTTTCAAGTGAACATTAATTGATAGACATTTTTTTAAGATATTGGAAGTTTAGTAATATACAAAACAATACAAAACCCATGACCTTATATAGTCTTAATTTTGATGGAAGAGAAATAAAATGATAGATTAAAAAGTGAAATACGTATTGTATTAAGAAGTGTTAATTATTAAGCTAAAAAAAATAAAGGAGAAAGTGGAATTGTGCAATGCCTTGAAGGATGAAATTTAGGACAAGACGTCAAATTTAGGAAGAGCCTCACTGAGAAGGGGACTTAGGCGTCCAGGACATGGGAGAGGAAGATTTTCAGACATCAAGCAAAGACACTGGCTGTGAGAAGAACAAGTGCAAAGACCCTGAAGCAAGGCCATTCCAGGAAAGTGTGAAGGAGAGCATGAAGGATCCAGGATGGCCAAAACAGATGCAACAAGAAGAGCAACAGAGTATGAAATCCAAGAGATGAAAGGGCCACCATGTAAGATTGGTAGTCCCACGTAATGGAAACCAATGGAAGGCTTTGTGATATAAACATTACCATTCTGGCCACTGTGCTGAGAATAGAAAATAGCAGTTAAAGCCAGAAAAAGGAAGGCAAATTGAAGAGGTATTAAAATAATTCAGGGTAGACATGATAATGACTTCAGCTGCAGTGGTAGCTGTTGAGATAACTAGGAGTGGATGTAGATAAATATAAACAGTTCCAATGATGTAACACAATGATGGGGTGGGAAGAGAAGAATCTAGGGAAACACCAAGACTTTGGAACAGTTTTGAAGAACAGAGAACATTATCCGAGATAGTGCTATGGGTTGTATTAAATTCCCTCAAATTCATGCTAAAAATGTAAATCCCAGTCTCTTGGAATTTGATTTTATTTAAAGATAGGGTCTTTGCAGAGCTAATCAAGTTAGAGTGAGGTCATTAAGGTGTTTAATCTAATATGAGTAGCATCTTCATAAAATGGGAAAATAAGGACATAGAGACACAAAATGAGATAGAGAAACACGAAGAAAAGACATTGTAAAGACCCAACAAAAAAACATTTGGAAGCCAGGGAAAGAAGCTTGGAACAGATCTTTACCTCAAGCTTTCAGAAAGAAACCCTGCTGACATCATGATCTCAGACTTTAAGCTTCCGCAACCAGGAAACAACAATTTTTTTTTTTTTCTTCTTGAAGCACTTTGTAATAGAAGCAACAAAAACTGATATAGATGGACATTTTAAATTTTTTTAGAATGACAAAACTGATAAACTAATAAGTAGAAAGAAAACTCATTTTCACACCTATTCTAACTAAAAAGAAGCTTTAAATACAGAAATTGCTAACAGTCTACTGAATGTTAGATTGACAGTGGCAGTTCAAAACTTCATTTCTTTTACCCAATTTATGTTTTGTTTTGACCAATTTGATGCACAAACCAATTCAGAGCTGCTATGGTTTGGATGTGGTTTAGCTTGGTGTTCAGTGTGGCAGAGTTTGGAGGTGGAATGCAAGAAGAAAAGCTTAGTGGGGGTTCCTCAGGTAAATGGGGATGTAGCTTTGAAAGGCTGTAAGGTGTTCCTTGTGAAACTCTAATTAGTTCTTACAAGAGTACTGCTGTAAATGTGAGTGTGCCCTCTCTGACTACCTGATTGGCCACATGATTGGCAACATGATTACTCACTCCTGCAAATGCTCCCATATTTGCCATTCACAAAGCCAAAAGTACTCAGCTGATGCTTATACCATGCCCTTGAACCTCCAAAACTGTGAGATAAATAAACCTCTTTTCTTCATGAGTAGTTTCCCTCCAGTATTTCATTATGATAATGAAAAGATGACTAATACAAGAACCAAATAAAATAATTTGTCTTCAGCTCTAAGAGTTCCCAAACTAAAAAGTACTTACAAAATCCTTTGTTTTACATGATAGCATATACTCATTTCTCTGTGCTTTTGTCTATTCCGTATAATCCAAGGAATAATGCAAAGAGCAACCAATGAATAACTTTAGAAAGTGGAAAGAGGAAGATAAAATGGCTTGAGAATCCGGGACTGGAGGAACAAAATAGCAACATAACATCTTCGCAGGCAGCACCCAACAGAAGGTACTCCAGAGCCAGCTTTTCCAAACTTCATACAAGCAAGAGAAGGGGGCTTATCTGAGCCCCCTTCTCAGATTGAACAAAAGTTCTGCAGGCAATATTAAGTGAGTCCAGCAGCATGGGTAAGAAAGGTCAGTCAGAGGCAGAAAGTAGGCCACTATAGACCACTGCCAAGAAAAGTTTCACCATAACAAGGTCCTTCTGACCTGGAGAGAGCCCCGCAACCCTATTGGGAGAGAGATTTGTCTTCTTGTCAAGGACTGCAGGTGTCTGTGAAGCACCAACAAGGGAGCTCCCTCCACACGATGTTTCCTGGTTCAGAAAGCCTCTCCATCCATGTACTTGGATTCCTCTTCTCCACTTACAGACACAAGTGACACAAGACACAAGACAAGACAACCTGGAGAAACTCGTTGTCCCTGAGAATATAGCAGCAGGTACCAATAGGAGACCCAAGTAGTACCAAATCAACTAAGCAGAACAAAATAATACCAAGAAGGCTCTGAAACTAAATTATCATTGGACCCAAAGACTATAAAAGTAGCTCAAGAGTTGCTGGCTAAAGCCAAATGCATGCCTGCATTATAAATAAAAAATTCAAATAAGACCCAAGGACTCTTAACACAGTGGACACAATGTTCAAGACATTTTCCATGATCAGCTATCATTGCCAAGAAATAGGAAAATTACACCTGAAATGACAAGAGAAGAGATGCCAATACTGAAATGGATTAGATATTAGAATTATCTGACAAGTGCTTTAAAGTTGTCTTGAAAGAAATGGAAGAAGTGGAAAACCTCAACAATAAAATAACTTTAAGGCAACAAAATTGAAGTTATAGAATAGATATGATACATTATGTAATACAGCCACACACACCCCCCAAAAAAATCCTAATTGGGTTCAATATTAGAGTAGAAATGGCAGAGAACAGAGTCAGTGAAATTGAGATCAATATAATTAAGTAAATAAAACATAGACTGAAAAAATACACAGACTTTTAGGGACTTGAGGATAGTAAAAATAATCCAACTTTCTTATAATCACAATTCCAAAAAGTGAAGAGAATGGGTCTAAAAGAGTATTTGAATAAAATAGGGACTGAAAACTTCCTGAATTTGCCAAAAGACACAAACATACAGATCTGATAAGCTGAACAAACTCCAGGTAATGAAAAAAAAAAGAAAAAGAAAGAGAAAGAAAGAAAGAGACTTATTATAATGACATTTTTGAAAATTAAAGACAAAGAAAATATCTTGAAAACTGCCAGAACAAAATGTCACATTCCGTATAGGAGAAAAATAATTTAAAGGACCGTGAGTCTTCCTATCAAACCATGAAGCCTAGAAAGAATTGGCACATTTTTCATGTACCAATATTAAAGAACTGTCAGCAGTAAACTCTATATATCTAGGGAAGCTTTCCTTCAAGAGAAAAAGAAAAATAAAGATAACTCACAAGAAAAGAACAATTTTTAAATTCTCAGCATTTTTATAGTGGAAAAATTAATGCCATTCTTTGTTTCTCTTGCAGCTTTCAGACTATGACAAGTAAACTTGGTTTTACACATAAAGATCAGAAAAGATGCGTGACATAGTTTTTTAAATAGAAAATCTACTGATATGTGAAATTAATTATGCCTCCCGTGCAATGACAGTTGTACTTTTTTAAAAAAACTATTCATGGTAACAAACAACTCAAAATATTAGTGGCTTAGAACAACCACCACTACTTTCTCTTCATATTACAGCTTATTGTAGATAGGTGTTAGCATTGCTCAATGGAATACTGACTTCCGTATCCTAGCTGGACAGGGAAGGAATTATCTAAGGACATGATATTCTTTTTTAAATTTTTTTTAATGAATACTTTATTTCTCAGGACAGTTTTAGGTTTACAAAGCAATTGAACAAACTACAAAGAGTTCCCATACATTCCTTGTACCTTCCCTTATTATTAGCATCTTGCATTAGTGGGATGTTTGTTACAATTGATGAACTAGCATTGATACATTATTGTTGAAGCACACTATATTAGGGCCGATTCCTTGTGTTGTACATTTTTATAGGTTTTGCCAAATTATAATGTTATACATCGAACTCAACAGTATCTACAGAATAGTTTCACTACCTTAGAAATAACCTGTGTTTCACCTATTTATCCCTTCACCCTCCAACCTTGGTAATCACTCACCTTTTTATTGTCAATAGCAACAGTGAAATTTGTACTTTTTCCAGAATACTGTGCAGTTGAAACCATAGACTATGTAGATTTTTCAGATTCGCTTTCTTTCACTTAGCAATATGCATTTAAGTTTCCTCCATGTCTTGTCTTAGTTTGGTAGCTCATTTCTTCTTCATACATGAATTTTGTATAATGATGACCTTCTCCTTCCACTATCCTTGCTCTTCCCCTTCTCCCGTCCTTTCCCTCCCACCCCTATTCCCTATCTAGAGGTAATTTTCACCCATGTTCTCCCTCCCTACCCCACTTTGAGTCACCCCCCCCTATATCAGAGAAAACATTCAGCTTTTGTTTTGGGGGGATTGGCTAACTTCACTTAACATAATCTTCTCTAATGCCATCTATTTCCCTGCAAATGCCATAATCTTATTCTTTTTTAGTGCAGAGTAATATTCCATTGTGTATAAATGCCACTTTTTTTAATCCATTCATCCACTGAAGGACATCTAGGTTGGCTCCAAAATTTAGCTATTGTGAATTGTGCTGCTATAAACATTTATGTGGCTGTGAAGGACATGTTATTCTTATGACAGCTGAAAGCAGATCCATGAAATCATTCTTAAGGATTTTCTTCAGGAAAAAAATCTATGACACGTGTTCATATATCATTGGCTAAGTTAGGACATATGGTCAAGTTCCTATCCACGTCAACGGGACAAGGTACTATGCCTCTCTCATAAGATGCATGGAAAGTCATGGCAGAGGGTATAGATGTACAATATTTTTTCTTAGGAGAAGTAAGTAATTGGAACAATAATAAATTTACTACATTGGAAGCAATAGTATAGTATTTTCCTTCCCTAGTCATTATTACTATTAATTTTATAAAATTCACATTTTTAGAACTCAGTATGATGATATTGAATTTCAAAGGACATTTTGTGTATCATTTGTTAGAAGGTATTCAACTGAGCAGTGATGACTTAAACCTTCAAAGAAAATAAACAGTAACAAATAAATTTGTGAGCTGCCAGTCTATAAATATTTGCTGTTAAATAGGAAATCCTTCATCTATGATTTATATATTTGGCAGTGACATTTCTACTATTTTTTTTAATTTTTACATTGGTCACTAATAATCTCTAAGTGTATTAGTCATGAACTTTTGTGAAAATACACACACACACACACACACACACACACACACCAGTATTGACGCTCGTTCTATCAGCAGAACAAATCAAACTTCCTGGCAATTATATTTGATGTGAATCAATGAATATAGAAAATGATGAAAGCACAGATGTAAAAAGAGTAGAAGTCATTCTTCAGTTATGTAATATTTAAAAATGTGGCCTAGTTTCTGTGTTGTCAGTAGGTAATTCGTCAAAAACCATTCAGCATTGCTCACCATCTCCAGGAATGCCCTTTGGATATGTGGGAATTCTCTTCATTGTTGAGCTAGCATAATATGGGCTCCAATAATTGGAATAAATTTTTAAAATATACAAACATCTTAGTGAAGTTAAATGGCTTCCTAAGTCATTAAACACAAGCTAGGTAGAGAACAGAAAATAGAAACTAGATACCCAGGACCATAATTGCATCACTAAACCACACACTCCTGTCAACAAAAGCCTTAGAATGATTAATAAGCTTATGGGTTAAAATGCACAGGAGAAACTTCCTCTGTAGACCAACAATAGGAGGTATAAACTCATTTTATTTCAACATCTTAGCAAACCACAGATAAATATATTAAAATTACATTGGGCTGGATAAGAAAAGCTTTCAGAAATAAAAGGAAACATTTGTTACTGACTTTTATTTCAACAGGTTTTAACAAAACAATCATTTAAAGATTTTAGCTTAAAAGCTGATATAGCTAACAATATAATTATATAATTAGCTGCAGGACTCTGGTGGTCTATTTGCCTAGAAAATTTGAGAAGGAAAATACGAGAAGACACAAAATGGAATTGGTATAGAAATCCCATCCATACCAAAAAAAGGTATTAAAAGCAATATTAATTATAATGTCTCCTAATCCAATAATTTGTTTTGCCCATGACCCAAATTAGAAATAAATTCTACATTTTGCTTCTCCCCCTCAGTAAATAATTGGGACATATATTACTGAAAGTCAGAGCAACATTTACTTTTATCACTTGTAATGCATTTTGTTATTTTAAAAATTTTATTCAACTGCATATCATTTTTAATGCTAAACAAAAATCATTATGTTGATCTTAGGACAAGTGCTGATGGGTCCATCTCTGTGAAACCAGCTGGAATACTTCAAATCATGTGGAAGAAGTATACGATATATTCTTCCTATCCATATAATTGAACTGGGGATGCAGGGTATTGTAAGAAAGATATTGACACATGGACTCTCAACTTTCTCATCAATCCAATATGCAAAATTATTCATCCTCTCTTCCTCCACTCTTAAAATAAAGGCCTCCTCTTTTTAAGTTTAAATCCTCTCTCAGTAAATATACAATCAATAACTTTAATATATTTTCACCTGAACTTGTGCATCAATTTTGACATCTCCTCAACTCCTATTCATTTCATTAACCAAATATATAAAGTACTTTCTCCACCTAAAATATTCATATTTCTGATTTCCCGATTTTATAAAAAAAAGCTTCAAGTTATTGTTTTCTCTATATCTTCACCTCATATTTACTCCAAAATTGACCATGATTTCACATTTGTCTTAATAATTTCATTAAGAGATTTCTCACCAAAGATGAAAATTATCTCCTTGCCAAATATTTATTTGATATATATATATATTTAATCCTGATCTTACAGGTGACATTTTAGCAGCATCTGATGGTGTTTACCATTTCTTCTAAAGTTTTTCTTTTGTAAATTACACATCCTGAAACTTACCTTTTAGTATCTGTTGTAGCAAGAAAATATGGGAATTCCTCAAGACTCAGCTATGGGTCCTTTCCTTTTCACTTCATATTTTGTGACTTTTAGTCTCAACTTTAAATATACCGTCAATTATCACCCATATGAAAATTATTTGTAAAAATACATCTCCAGCCCAGGTATTTCATTAGTTTCAATCCATTATAGTCACCAATGTATTTGAAATATCTCCTACTTATTTTTCCCAATCAGTGATATGATATATTTACAACAACTTTATGGTATTCTTGAAAAGTTCTAAAAGAATATCATAAAATTGATAACCATGTGAAGTAATAGACATTAATCAGATTTATTTAAACCACAATATATATGTATATTGTATATAAGTCAAAACACCATATTACGCATAAGAAATAGGTACAATTTTATCTGTCAATTAAAATAAAATTATTAGTTCTAAAAGGATTTCAAATTTATCTTGTCAAAATTAAATGTTGCCAAACTCCCTAATCCTACCCCTTGTCACATTCTTTCTCTTCCTTCATGACCTGTTTCAATGTATGTTGTCAATACATATTCACTCATATCCACTAGAAAATCAGTACTTCCCTTACTTATTAATAAGTCCTATCCACTTTATCATTTAAACATCCTTTAATTCTATCTACTATGTCACAAGAGTTTGATATCATTGTTTCTTAAAATGATTGTTATAACTGTTTATTAAAATTTCTTCCTGAATCTAAAAATGTGAATTTTTTAAAAAAATTCTTAATGGTGTCTCGTGTTGCTGTTAAATTCCAAAGATCCTATAAAGACATAGAAAGCCCACCATGGCCCAGTTGTTCCGCATCCTGCATTTATACATGCCTTTGCTCCAATCCGAGGTCTTAAGATCCTTTTTGCTTTTTTTATGTTGAAGTCACTGGGGACTTTTGAAGTTCCTCAAAGGCATTTTGTATCTTCCCACTCCCTTTTTATATGTTATTGTCTCAATTGATACTAAGTTTTCATATTAACTTTGCTTACTTATTTTTTCAATATTTGACTCAAACTTATTAGACCCAACCCCTTTATCATATTTTAGAGCCCAGTGCTTCTTTTCTTCATAATTTCTCAGACAGATGGTACTTAGTTAATCTTTGCTTCTCCATACTAATTTGTAAGCTTCATAATCATGTGAACTTTAGCATGTTTCCCTTGACATTGATTCTCTGGAATCTTTTAGAGATGTCCACTATACGTTATTGTCAAATAGGAAAAATCTCTATACAACACAGTTACAAAAGGGAGTAATTTATATTGTCGGATATATATACACATATAGCATTGAGGAGAGAATTTTGACGATAGTAAACATTAAGTGATGAAAATAAAAGTGCTTACAAAATCTTTCTTCGGAAAATCAATTAGACAATTAGATAGGAGCCTGTACATCCAATGCAATTTGGATAAAACCTCTCAGAAATTGTTCGAGTTCAAATACTTCAAAGGACCACAATTACATCATTTGGTTACAATTGTGTAATTAGTTACAATAACCTGTTTGAATTTTACAACTGTGATGTAGAGTACAAAACTTAAGCAATTTATGCTTATAGAGTTAAAAAAAAAACAATAGTAGTTAGAACCTCTCAGAAATTTCAGTCACTACAAAATTATCTTAAAATTATTTGCATGGAATTATATTTTGCCAAATATTCTATTGATATCATAACCAATAAAATAAGTGCCTATATCATTGAAAAATTGGATACAGATCTAATCTTTACAGCTCTTATACAAGTACAGCATTCATGTACAAATGACAGTGTCTACTGTGATTTTTATTTTCCCTTAAAATGAACAGTGAAATATATATCTTTTCATGGTCTTCTTTCCAACTTCAGTGCTAACACAGCAAGTGTCCCTTCACTGTGAAATTGCCTCACAGTTGTCACCGTTGTGATGAAGGCATCACCTTCTCCTGCTCACCTGGAGGTGACTGAGCAATGTTAGTTTCAGTGCAGAAGCAGAAAGAAATATCGCCTAACACCATGCCATTCTTTGTCATTTGGCATCTAAAGCAGTACTATTGTCCCCAGACAATAACATGTTCTACAATCAGATTATTTATCTTTTACTCTCTCCACATTGATGTCTGAGCCCAGTTACAGGGCTTGGCTGGGAAATGTTGCCACCCTTCCTATTCCACACTCTCTTTCCCTCATTTTTCTTTTTGTGATACATTCACTTATAGAAGTACGTAAAGAGATTCTGGCTTTAAAACAGCCTGTCTGAATAGCAAATGTCTCAAATGCATGCTTGGGCAGAGTATTTCCCTCAATACAACTAATAAGGTGAGAGCAAGACAAGAGAATAGCCTGAATGTGTATTTTGGGTACTTTCTTTTAGACTAGTGTCAAACAATAGCTGAGGTGAAGTTATAAGCAAAATGTGGATGGTTTTGTTTTTCTGATTTTGTTCACTTTGCTTTAAGCCACTAACAAGTTGACAGTGAAATATTAGTATATACTGAGTACAAATTTTATTAGCATATATTTTGTTTTGTTCCATTTTTAAGCAGTAGAATGATGGAAACAGAAAAGGATTTGACTTCTTTATTACATGTTATGAAGAAGAAACAACAAATTTTATGTGGAAAGGCCATTTTACCATGAAATATGTTGGAGCTCTCTATCTGATTATTGGTTTCTTAAGAACATCACTACTTTGTGGTTTTCAGAATTGTATTCATTCATTTTCACTTTCATTCCTACAAATTTAAAGTAGAAGTAGATTTCTCATGTTAACACAAGTTAATATAACATTTTCATATGCTTAGGCAAAGAGTGCATGTTATTGTGTAGACATGACCTGACCTACTTGCTAGAGTTTCAGAGTTCATCAGGGTTTGAGAGTTGTGTTCATATTGTGACCCCACAGGAAGTATTTATAAAAATGTGTCATTTGACATTATTCTTATTATGTCCAACTCTGAACCCTACCTGTAGGAAATGTGTATGAAAACTTTATTCCAAAATTATGAACCCATAGGCTCTCAATGAGAAAGCAACCTAAGAAACCATCTACCTTGCATGGTGTTCAAGAACAGTTTTCCTGGCCTGCTGCCTCTCGCACTACCTAGCTCTTAAGTAAAGTTCTTCACCTACTTATTGTGCCATTTGCAAAATTGTGAGAGAAACAATATCCATCTCTATAAATATGCTTAAAATAGTGGATAAGTGTATGAATAAGAAATGCATAGGTAATGTGTGGTATAAAGTGTTCCCTGCTACTTTTCCTACTGTTTTTCCAAGACCTTCATTATGTATATGAGGGAAATGTGGCTAACAGAGAGCCTACAGAATCAGAGAAAATCTTTATCCCCTGCACCTCAGATAGAGCATTAATCTCCAGGATATACAAAGAACTCAAAAATCTTAACACCAGTAAACAAATAACCCAGTATATAAATGGGCAAAGAAACAAAACAGGCACTTCACAGAAGAAGAAATACAAATGGTCAAAAAATGTATTAAAAATGTTCAACATCTCTAGCAACTAGAGAAATGCAAATTAAAATTACACTGAGATTTCATCTCACTCCAGTCAGAATGGCAATTATCAAGAATACAAGTAACACTAAATGTTGGTGAGGATGTGGGGAAAAATATTCACTCATACATTACTGATGGGACTGCAAACTGGTGCAACCATTCTGGAAAGCAGTGTGGAAATGCCTTAAAAAACTTCAAATTGAACCACCATTTGATTCAGGTATCCCACTCCTCCTCTTATACCCAACAGTGATGCAGGCACATCATTGCTTATAGCAGCTCAATTTACAATAGACAAGCTTTGTAACCAACTTATGTGGCCTTCAATGCATGAATGGATAAAAAAATGCAGTATATACACACAATGGAATATTATTCAGCTATAAAAAAGAACAAAAGTATGGCATTTATCAGTAAATGGATGGAACTAGAGAATATGCTGAGTGAAATAAGCCAGTCCCCCAAAACCATAGGTCAAATGTTTTCTCATTTGTGGATGCTAACCCATATCAAAGGAGGGTAGGAAGGGGAAGTATAGAAGTTCATTGGATTAGACAAAGGGGAATGAAGTGAAGGGAGGGAGGATAGGAATAGAAAAGACAGTAGAATGAATCAGATGAAACTTTTCTATGCTCATATATGAATGCACAACCAGTGTAAATCCACATCACGTTCAACCATTCTTGTGACTATGGAACCAAACTAGGTGTCCCTCAATAGATGAATGGATAAAGAAAATATGGTGTATATATACTCAATGGAATATTAATCAGCTTTAAAGAAGAGTAAAATTATGGAATTTGCCAGGAAATATTTGGAGTTGGAGAATATCATGCTAAGCAAAATAAGCCAATCCCACCCAACCAAAGGCCGAATGTTCACTCTAATATGTGAATGCTAATTCACAATAAGGAGGGGGTGGGGGACACTAGGGAAGAATAGTGTTACCTTTAGATTAGGTAGAGGGAAGTGATGGGAGAGGAGGGGAGGAGATGTGGGGATACTGTATGTATACATGTGACTGCATGACCAATATGATTCTGCAACATGTACACTCAGAAAAATGAGAAATTATATTCCATCTATGTATGATATATCAAAGTGATTAAATGCATTCTACTGTCATGTATAACTAATTAAAACAAATTTTATAAATTAAAAAAAAATTGCAATGGGTTGCATCTCATGTATATATGTATAATATGTTAAAATATACCCTACTGTCATATGTATCTAAGAACAACAAACAGAGTGGGAGGGTAAAGAAGGGAGGGAAAAGGGGAATAGCATGGATGGTGGAAGGAGACCCTCATCGTTATACAAAATACATGTATGAAGTAGTGAATTTGGTGTCAACATACCTTATATACAATATACAATCAGAGATATGATAAATTGTGGTATAAAGGTGTATTAAGAATTATAATGCAATAATAATAATAATAATAATAATAATAATAATAATAATAGAGCTCATGTATAATGAATGGCAAAATAAATAAATAAATAAAAGAAGTTCAACCAAAAAAATAAATAAATATTCTGGGGAAAAAAGATATAATGATTGGTTTGTGACTCTATTCCTAAAAGGAAGTGGTTTGGGTTCTACTTTCTTCATACATTCTTGTGCCCTTCCTTTCCTTCTTTAAATATTTGTTGGTAATATACTAGCATAGAGTTCTCTGCTCTGTACTTTGATGTTATGCTACTAGGGAATCATTTAGCACTTCCTGCTATAATACTTTAAATGGTAATGTAAAGAGAAAATGTGTCACCCAGGTCCCATATCCTTGCCTTAACAATTCAGTTCATGTTTTGTCTTCAAAACTAAAATATGGAAGTATCACCAATCTATTGAACTTTATTTTAAATACACTGCAAATTCAATTTTTAAGACATACCTTTTTAAGACTTAAATCATATGGGTGGTGAGCCTGACTTCTCTGTTTAGTCCTATTGCCTCTAATTTCTTTTCCTCTTATGGTACATGTTGTAATAGAATAAATAACTCATGCAACAAAGTTAAATCAAGTCAGATTAAAAGCTATCTCTGTAATAAAAATGCTCACTTATAATTTTTATAGAATAGTTGATAATAGTAAATTTTATTAATCTCCTTAAATGTTCCTAATAATTTGGCTTTTAACTTCTCTTGGAATAAATTATTCCATTTCCTCTTCAACTGACTCATTAGGAAGCTTTAAATAAAATGTAACGTGAATTTTCTATTTTGAAAATCAGTCCTTTTCCACCTACTGACATTTTCACTTATTTCTTTATGATTGTTATTTCTAGGTAGAAATTGTTATTTCTAGGTATTATGCAGCTAACAAATGCATTATCTATCTTATGTTTGTGGCTATGTGTTCATTGCATTTTAACATTTCATTTGCTTAGAAAATATTCTGTGCTTGTGACCTTTGTTTTATAATATTCTTAAAACCCAAAGATATTCTTAGTTATTTCTTAAAATCTGGCATCCATTTTAACTTATTACTCATTATTTTGTGAAGATAACAAAATAGGAAAACAAGATGCTATTCCAGGCGATTACAATAGAAATGAGATTTGTTTGGTCCAGGTTTTGGATCAGAATGCTGGGTTTAATTTTAGGAGGTTATGCTCTGTCAAGTGGTATCCTCCAAACAATTCAGGAACACTATATCTGAAAACATCCTGCTTTAGCTCTTGTTTCTGACTGATGTGAATGAAGAAAATATGAAGTATATACAGGTGTTTCAGTTCTCTCTCTCACCACTTGTAAATGTAATGGAATTTTTTTATTTCATCCTTTACTATGTTTTACTTAAATATTATTTCGTTAACAGATTTTGAAATTATTTTATTAAAGTTAAAAGAATGTTACAAATTCAACACAGATTTATCTCACTGTAGAAATTATCTACTCACATTGAGGGTCCAAATTAAAAGAGGATCAGGTATCCAAGTGTGTTCCACTATTAATCTTTGAAAGTTACAGCCAGAAGACAGAGGTTACTCATTCATATAAAATATGTGTGTGCACAGGTTTGCATATTTTGTAGATGTGAATTAAGGATGTTGGTGGATGGTTTGATTTGTTCTGATGGCATACAATAAAAGATATCAGATGGGTTGAGAGACTCATAGCAAATAAAAAGTAAATTGTCATGTTCAAATACATATTCAACAAAAAATGTATGAAATACCAGGAAAATAATACATAACAATTTATTATCTTCTCAATATCAATTTCCCAAAACAAAATACAGGAAAGGATAGGAACCATGAGTTAAGAAGGAACTATAAATATTTGCTAAAAAAAAAAAAACTGAAAGCATTCATTGCTGTATGTATATATGTGACTGTATGACCAATGTGATTCTGCAACCTGCACACTCAGAAAAATGAGAAATTATATCCCATCTGATTCAAATGTATGATATGTCAAGATCATTGTACAGTCATGTGTAACTAATTAAAACAAATAAAAAAATATCAAGGAACTATGTGGAGGTAAATTGTCCTAGGGAAAAAAAAAAACAAAAACAAAGGTAAACCATTCTCTGTGACAAGACTTAAAAAAAAGCATATCTTGTAATTTAAACTACTGCATGAAATACCTATTAAGGTGACTGTGTAAGTATCAAGTGGATATATATAATTTTTAATTGTAGTAGCAGAGGATCAAGTTTCTATTATTTGGGGTTAAGTAGCAACATTTAATCTGATTAAAACTTGATCAGCGATTTCTACAGCAAATATGGGCTAAATATTCCTCTGGGCTTCATTCCTATGAGTAAAGGGAATTAAAATAGAACTCTTCAGGAAAAAAACCAAATTACTAAAAATAGAGACTAGTTTGTATTATATATTAAAAAGAGGCAATAACAAGAAAGAGAGCTTCAGAGCTGAGTAGATATTTTCTACTGCAGGATTTAAGACACATGAATAAAAAACACTGCATACTTACTTTTTAAAATAGATAAATTTAAGATAAACAACGATAAGAGAGTTCTTCCTTAAATATATGTCATGATTTGGGGTGGAAGACAAAACTTGTTTTTGGTATGGAATGCTACCATTATTTGTAAGCAGTGAATTATAAAGAATCATTATCCTTTACCTCAGCATTTTATATAAATCTATTCAGTTAGTACATTATTGATACCAAAAAGTCCTGCCCAATGTATATGACTTGAAAATCCTGCTTTTTGGCCTTGCCTGACTGTTACATAAAACTGGCTCAAACTCAGATTTCTACCCTTGGCTCTCCTTTGGCTCCAATAAAACATTCACATATACAGCCACCAAAGGCATGTTCCTGGACCTCAGTAGAAGGCTTTATCTTTTCTTGGATTCAGTAAATCACAGCCAGTAATAAAATCCAATATATGATTTTCTGATTCTGTCAATCTTCTCCCCTAGAACATTTCTTTCATTTTGTCTCCCTATTTATTAACTAATTAATTTATTAATTAAGTCAATATTTATTAATGTTCACTCATTAGCACACTATGACAATGGCGAATAATAAAAGATAGAGACCCTGATTTACTTATCTGTTTATAACACTATCTACACACAAAGAATAATTAGGTATTGCACGAGGGTAGCAAGAGGTGCCATTTTCAACTGGGTGTACAGTACAGGGCCCCTGAACAGTTGACCTGAATAAAGTAATCATTAAAGCAATGTACAAATCAGGTGGCCAACTTCTCCAGGATAAAGGAGAATAAGTGAAAATGAACTTAAAAGAAGCATCTCTAAGAGAAAGCTCACTGATCTCCTAACCCCATCTATTCCCCATCCACACACTGAGCAAACTTACCCTTCCTCATTTACCCAATTTAATAAGTGGCAGCCATCTGTAACATAATAGTGTTGGGTCTACACATTTTGCTAGGCTGTTTTGAATGTAAAATAAGTTTATATGTAATATTACTTAACAAAATGAATTATAGGTAGTGAGTGCTTACTAAACAATAGTTGCATTTGCTATTATTACTGTGTTTTTCAATGTAAATATCCTTGCAGCTTTTTTGCTTTGGTGTTTTATTTTGATGAAGTTTACAAATGGCTGAAGTCAGTTTTTCATATATTCTGTTTGGATATACATGGTGTTTCCTGGTATCATTACTTTTATTTTTACTCTTGCATTTCAAATTCACTTGCTGTGTTTAGTGGTTATGCCTTAATGATTATAATACATATACTTATTCACAAACATTTTAGGTTTCTTTGTTGTTCAGTTTTAAGTCGATTTGGGTACATGTTTGGAGCACAAAAGTATCCTATAAATCACTATTTATAGAAAAAAGTTTAAAAAATCAATTTAAATTTGATCCTTGTTTCATTGTTTCCAAATATCAAGTTGCAGTATTCCTTTATAAGTTATAGAATGCCACACAAGATTTTTCTTTCATTAATATTTGTCAATATCATATTTTAAATTTTTTTCTTTATGGCATATTCATATTCATTTGTGTGAGGTTTCTATATTTAACTTTTTTATTATTAAATTAGCCTACTTGATAGAGAAAAAAAGACTTAAAAACACAAAACCAATAACCCAATAAATTAATGGACTAGGAAATTAAAAAGATACTTTAAAAAAATCTCTATCTGGATTGTTTTTTCCCTAACACATAGCTAGATGAGTATTCTGAAATGTATATTAAGTTGAATAAAACAGTTGAGCTTCTACAATATCCTACTGTAAGATCTTTGGTGATTTTCCATAACTGTTTATGTTTCCCAATAAAATGAGAACCATTACTTAAAAAAAAACAGCCTACTATCACACCCAAGTATTTCTTTTAATCAAGTTGTTCTGACATTCATTTTATCATAATAATAGATACTATTCTAAACCTATATATTTTTATACTTTATTAATGTCTTCTTTCTCTTAAAGGTAAAATTCATATAAAACTTAAATATAAATAAAATTAAACAATTTTCTTAGACTTATTAAATCTTCAGCATATGTTTCCAACCTCATCTTTTACAACTCTTTTTTTTTTTATGCTTCCTAGATTTTTATTCTGCTTTTTCTGTGTGCTTTTATATCTATGGGACAAAAGTGCTGAACCAGAAGTGACTATCCTGAAGGGACATTTGCCAAAGTGTGGAGATGCTTTTGGTTAGTTGAGCTTGGTGGTGGTAGGGGTATTAGCATCTAATGAGTGGAGATTAAAGTTTCTGCTAACCACCTGACAGGCTGAGACTCAGATTATGGGAAACAGATTGAGGATTCTAGCAGGTGAAAGAAGGTGTGAGGCTTCTCCCTAGTAGGCATGCTTTATAGAGGAAGTAGTAGCCTCAGACCCCTGAGTCCTTCCATGGGCCTTATTTAAAGTTACATTCACTTCTTTGATAAACACTGACTCTATCATTCTTAATTGGTTTCATCCCTTCTTCTTCCACATACACATTTACCCCAGAATCAAGAGTATTAAGACCTATTCTTTTTTTAAAGAGAGAGAGAGAGAGAGAGAGAGAGAGAGAGAGAGAGAGAGAGAGAGAATTTTTTTTTAATATTTATTTATTTATTTATTTATTTTAGTTTTCGGCGGACACAACATCTTAGTTTGTATGTGGTGCTGAGGATCGAACCCGGGCCGCACGCATGCCAGGCGAGCGCGCTACCGCTACCGCTTGAGCCACATCCCCAGCCCCAAGACCTATTCTTTTCCCTTGTTGTTGTTGGGGAGTGATACAGAAAGAAAAATCAGAGAGAAATTCAGGAGGAAGAAAGGAATTATCTGCCTGAGAGACATTTCTGTGCACTGGGAGTGGAATCATGAACACTTTCAGTGCCCACTCTATTGTATCTTATTGCATCTATATTCATCTGGAATGCTCTTTTCACTATTTCCCCATCACATCTGTGGTTAGTAGAAACTCCTCAAAAACTAACAAATATTCCACTATGCCCTTAGTTTTATAGGTTGCTGCAAATCTTTGTATGAAGAAATTATCTTATTCCTTTATCAAAATATGTTATTGTTTCTTCAAAACTCATCCCTGTATCCTTTGTTAGAAGACTTCAGGATCATCTCTCTGCATAAAGAGGATCCAGTTCTGACAATTAGATTCCTTACTTTTTATGGGTTGCCAAGATGAATTGAATTCAATCTATAGCTGTGAAAGAAACTAAGGGGGTCAATGGGATTTAAGCATGCCCATATATTCTTGATATCATGGATATATTTTGTGCAGCTTGTTTTAAAATATATCCTGTAAAAGTCGTAAATTGAGTAAAAAAATTGTTATATGCCAATTTTCAAATCATGAAAGTTTTGCAGGGCGTATTTACTCCTCTGGCAAACTTTAGGTACATCATTCATATTATGCATGGTACAAATGTATACTTTAAAGAAGGTATTTAAGCAAATAATATAGCATGCCAGAATTACAGAGAAAAAAACAGGCAGAGAAGAATATAAGGATGAGTGGGAGCAGTAACTGAATGTTAAACAGAAATCCCAGGAAGTGCTCACTGAGAAGCTAACATGATAAAACAATGGAAGGTAAAGGAGCTGAGCTGTTAAGATAGTACAAATCTAAGCTCACACAATCATCTGTTTGTTACCTAAGACTCAAAAACCAGACTCATTTTCATGAGCTAATTTGCCACTAAATGTTAGACCCAATTTTACCAAAGGACAAATTGAGACCCAGACAAAGGGAATGGCTGAATCTAAAGCTCTTGACTGCTTTGTATTCCCATATATGTTCCACTGTGATAAGGCATTTTCTTTTTCAATTACTGGTAAAGACATACCTGTATATTATCATCAAGCAATGAATCAACAGAAATATGAATATTTAAGAAGCATATAGAAAATAAATAATGGTAACAGATATTTTGAAATATATAAAGAACATAAACTAATCGTATTTATCCATAAACAACTATTCCTTTAAAACTGTGCATAATAACATAAACCTAACCACAGTATTTTAACATCTAAACTTTCAAAGGTACTCCTTTACTTTAAAATCAACTTTTAATTTTTTACCAAATTATGTTTGTTTTTTTTTTTTAAAGTGAGACATTTATGCTTCCCATGTCATTCTCAATAGTCTCCTAAAATTTCTACTTTACCATGGTCCAGGAAACACCAACAGTAGGAGGGCCAATAGCTTCAAATGTAGTTGGGACTGTTGTTAGAAGAAATTGAAACCTAAATATAATATAGAGATACTGGGTTTTCTTGACACTATTCTCTCTCTCACACTCTCTGTATCTCTCTCGCCCCACCCCACCTGTGTGCACGTGTGTGTGTGTGTGTGTGTATGTGTTAATTTTTATCTCTGAAGTAATTTCAGATACAATATTACCTATTTATCTAGATCTTGAATTAAAAAGGTAAACTTGTAAACTGTATTTTCTTCCCAACCAAACCAAACTGAATGGTTCATGGATGCTTTAATCTAATTTCTGCTGTTACTAGAACAAACTTTTAAAAGTGTTTTTATGAAGCCAGTCTCTGCAAAAAGAAATGCAATGACTTTTTATTTTTATCATATCTCATGAAAAATAATTCATGCTCAAAGTCTGTCATCCATCCATCTTCCTGTCCTCCCAGCTTCACCTCACATCACCTGTTTCAATACTCCTTCATAATGACTTCACATGCTATCAAATTCATCCCCTATGTTCTAGAATGTGACACAGTCATTATCACTATTGAAGGCATGAAGATTACTAATCCATACAGATTTTATTTGCTAATATAATCTTTTCTTTAGTCTCTCTGCCTCACCATGTAGTTTTGATTCATTTCCTCCATCACTTGTTCTATGTGATCATGATGCTTCTCTACACATTTTCATTTGATATACCTATGCTTTAACACCTGCAAACCCTCTGTTTTTATGGCAGTAATTACTATCTCTTAAATACCAATGCTAAATCTGGGATATAATATCTAGGGTATCATTTATATTAGGATAATGTATAATGTTAATGATTTGAGAGGTGAATTGTATAATACTCCAAAGAGTAATTGCTTAGTACATAATTCCCTAGTAAAGATGTCCTTTCATTGATTATATTTTTTTTCAGCCCCTTCTTGAGAGAAATTTCCAGAGCAGTACTGCACAGTTTGGCTGATCAGTATAAAAATAAAATAATCCAGGAGTTAAAATATCTTCTATGAAAAAAATAATCCTCTGTTTATGAACAACAACTCAAATGGCTACAGGAACAAAATGTGTATGTATCTGTAAAATAAGTTTCAATGAATGACAGTCCATTTAAATACTTATTAAATAAAAGAAGAGACATCCAAAGATGTGACCTTTTAAATTTAATAGATTTTGCTAGAGATGCAACTATATTAAATAACAGAGACAATTCTTTGGCAGGAAATTGATATCTGATTGAAATTCAAGTTATCACACTTATTCAACAAAGACCTACTATTTCCCCAAGGACTACTCTTGCACCGTTTGTGAAACTGTGAAAATAGGTTTTTTAATTCATTGTCAGTTCTTGTAGGATAGTGTTTGCAGAACTTCACACATAGATCTCTTTAATGCACTATATAGTTTCTGAAAAAAAATAGTACTAAACTTAAAAACTTAGTATTTCTTCAGTTTTCATTTTAATGACTAGAGAACTCTGGCTCTTACAAAAATCTGTATAGTCTACATTTAAATATATGGATGCACAAAAAGCTTAAGGTCATATAAGTACCTAAGTTTTGTGTTATGTTTCCTTTTAAGTTATGTGTGAGGTCCCACTGAAATACAAATTTTTAAGACAATGCTTTTGATAGCCTATTCTGAAAGTTAGTCCATTATATAGTGTCACGATGGGCATTTGTCATTGTTTTCTGTCCTACATCTAACATTCTAACATGTCTTCTAAGTTTGCCAGATTGTCAATAAGTAATAATTAGTAAGCAAATAGGTAAAGAGATTAATCAGTATAAATACAACCTAAGGAGACTTAATAAATATGCAAACCCTAAACTATACACAATTTCAGTGTCTTTTGAAAAAGAACTTTGAAATTATATTGATTCAATTCTAAGTCATTCTTTATATATATATATATATGTATATATATATATATATATATATATCACACATATATATATATATATATATATATATATATTTTTTTTTTTTTAAAGAGAGAGGGAGAGAGAGAGATTTTTTTTAATATTTATTTTTTAGTTATCGGCGGACACAATATCTTTGTTTGTATGTGGTGCTGAGGATCGAACCCAGGCCGCATGCATGCCAGGCGAGCGCACTACCGCTTGAGCCACATCCCCAGCCCCTAAGTCATTCTTTAAAGATCTGTTGAAGAGTACTTGACTATGAGACACTTCACTTACTATCCCAAACACGATTTACATTTTAAACTAAATAATCTTAAGTAATTATTTTTAATAACTCTATTATCAAATTTGTAGTCTAACTGGTATTTTAGTTCTACGATAATGGTTTGACTCTACCAGTAAATTGTGGATAACTTGAAAGCAATTAATCATTAAATCATTTGGTTGTGCTAGCCAAAATATGTTTTTATATTGCATGCATGCAAATATGTAAAAACAAATCCCACCATTATGTAGAAAATATAATACACCAATAAAAATATGGAGAAAAAATAACCCAATCCTCACTGTGAGTTTTCTGAACTGAAATAGGAGGTTTGATTGCTATTGAGTTTTTATTATAGTTCTATCAATTTATATATATATATATATATATATATATATATATATATATATATAATCATATTTTTGCCATATTCCTATTTAATACCTGGGTATATACTGATGAGAAAGCATCTATAATAAAAATAAAGATGAGGGAAAGCACAGAAAGAAGGATTGAGGAAAGGATAGAAATCATTTTCATAGTGAGACTGAACACACAAACTTGATTACATTAACATCAAAATCTACCCAGCTAAGCTAATCAGTCATGGAAAATTTCAAACGTTTAAAAGTCAATAATGAAATAAAGCCCAAGCTGTTGGTCTGTGTGTATGAGCCTTTAAAACTATGCTTCTGGGTAAGAGGAAAGGAAAATTTAATAAAGCTCTAAAGTGCTGTTGATATAGTTTTATACTCTATTGTATAAAAAAGCCAAAATAAACAAGGTTGAGGCTTCAGTTGTCCATGTATATAGCAGGTAGAGGCTGAGATGATAGCATATCAAGATGCAAAATTTCAAACTGTAGTGTATGTATTTTGGTATATATTCCTCAAGTCACTGGAGCACACAGAGAATACTTTTTAATCTATGCATATAATGTTCAAGTCTCCAGTCTACACAATGCAATATGTGACTTGATATACCAGTGATCACAGCTTTATATGCCAATAAAAACACTGTTTGGAGCTTCAGACATCATTGTACACAGTAAATACAGCTTGGAACTCAAATACATATAATTAATGTAGTTTTTGATACCAAAATTTATAGTTGATTCAGAGTTTTCATTTTCTTTTATCCAGAAAATATACGTATATTCACTAGTGGATATATTTTCACATGCTTGGGTAAGAACAGAAGATTTCCGATTGGAAAAGTTGAGGCAAAAGGGAAATTTCATAAATAGTAGGCATATACTGTGTATTAATCTGACTTCTTTAGCAAAGTAGAACCATTAGGAAAAAGATATAGATATAGATATATACAGGCCCCATGTATAAAGAGATTGCTTATAAGGAATGAGCTCATGGGGTTACAGAGGCTGAGAAGCCCAGTGATCTGCAGTTAGCAAGCTGGAGAACCAGGAGATATGATGATGTAAGATCTAGTCCAAGCCTGAGTCCAAAGGCAGGACAAGGCCATCACATAGTTTTCTCTGTCTTCTTTTAAAAGTTCTAATGTTCTTCCTGCCAAGCTGTGTCTCTGAGGCTAGCGGGACCCAGTCACGTTTGCTGCTGGTGGACAGGCCGGCAGCCGCATTATGTAAAAATTGTGAATGTGTAACTGATGTGATTCTGCAATTTGTATTTGGGGTAAAAATGGGAGTTCATAACTCACTTGAATCAAATGTATGAAAGATTATATGTCATGAGCTTTGTAATGTTTTGAACAACCAATAAAAAAAAAGTTCTAATGTTCTACAGCATAGTTATGTGACTATGGTTCATAAATTTTTTATATATATTTATAAAGAACTAGACAAGAAGAGTTTAAAGCTTCCCAACACAAAAGATGATAAATACTTAAGGAGATAGAATACTAATTACCCCATTGCATTTATGTACCAAATTATCACTCTGCACTCCATAAATACGTACAATTATTGTGTTGATTAAAATATATAGGAAAACCCCATCTGATTCAAATGTATGATATGTCAAGATCATTGTACTATCATGTGTAACTGATTAAAACAAAAAAAAAAGATAAAAATAAAGTGTACAGGAAAAACAACAGGAACTTATTTTTACAGTTTTGAAGGCTAAAAGTGCAAATCCGTGGTGTTAGCAAGGCAGCAATGGAATCCTTACCTCCTCATTCCTGGCTTCTGGTGCTTTGCCAGAAATCTTTGCTGTTTCTTGGCTCACAGATGCAAGACTCCAATGTCTGCCTTTCTTAGTGCTCCCCTTGTGGGTCTCTTCACATGGCTCTCTACCTCTAATGACACCAGTCACATGGGATTAGGTGCGTTCTAAGCCAGTGTGACTTTGTCTTCCCTATGATATCTACGACGAATCCATTTCCAAATAAGGTAACACTATGAGGTGCTGGGCTTTGAAATTGCAACTTGTATCTTTTTGTGGGAGACACCCTTCAATCCTTAGTACATGTGTTCTCTTTTTCTATCCTGACTGATTCTATGATTTAGTTTTGATTATCACTATTTCACAGATATAAAGAATATCTAAGTAAAAGACGTTTAATGACCTCCAACTTGTAATTGGAGGAGTTGACATTTGAACCACATCTTTCTAATCACAAAGCCAGTGAGCAAATTCTCATGGAAAAACAGCTAACTAAAATGTAAGACACAGTCAAATCAGTGCCACTAAATATAGGGGAAGTCAAGGGGTAATTAATTACTTCTCACCAGAGAGATCATGAAAGGTATAATATAGGTTATTACAGTTCAGTTCAACCTTAGTAGGTGGATTGGGATTTATTAGGAAGGGAAGAAATGCAAAAAGGATGAGAGGGCTTTTCAAAAATATGGAAAGATTACAGTATTTAAACCAATTTTCCTTTTCAGCTCAAGTAACAAGTCTCAGAAAACCTCACTCAATCTCATTTAAACAAAAAGTGAGTATATTTGCTCATATAATTTAAAGTTCAGAAATAGATAGGTTCAAAGTTAGCTTAACTCAGTGACTTCAAGTCTATGGATTCACATGAACTTCCTTTAGCTGTACCTTCTTCTGAGAAGTTTTCATCTTGGGCTTCTCTTGGAGTATGAAAACAGCTATTGACTTTTCTCTTTACATTGAGATTTTCAAAGAATGAGGTAATATTTTTTAAATAGTACTGAGATTCTTATTTATTCTATACATGTCTACACATGATCCAATAACTATATGCTCAAAGTGACAGAATAAATTCCAAGAATTTAGAAAAGTGCATGGAGTACATTTAATATTATATCTGTGCTATTTTTATCACTACGTGTCCATTGTCAACCCAGAGAACATTGTATTTCTTTGTCATTATGCCAATATTTTATGTAGAGTTTTCATTACTTCAGTATTTCCCTCTCTAGTCTGAGATTCAAGTGGTGAACTAATAATGTATTTTAATCATTTTGTACCCTTAATAACTATCATGTTATATAGCATATATTCAGTTTTTTTTAAAAAAGAATAAAAATAAATGCACATTTTATTTTAAATATAAGACTAAGCCATTTGTTTGATAACTGGGAATAGAACAAATTCACTATTATATTCACCATTTTAATTACATAAGTACTATTTTCAATATTAAATTGGGAGAGCAAAAAATACTGTGCAGATAAAATTGCTTTCAATAGTTCATTAACTCCATGGAACTCCAGGTACTCTCGGTAGGAGTGTAAATGAAGTTTCTCTCTTCTTAGGGCTTTAAATATCAATTACAGAATATTAAGCATTCACCATTTGATTCAACAAATATTTATCAATCTTTAGTTTTATAAAGTACATGATTAGGAGAAAAGGAGTTGAATCAGCCATGATCTTGCAATATAGTGGTAAGAAGGGTCACAAGTTAAACATCTCTTGAACACTATTTCAAATGATTTTATTAAGCTTCCACAGCTGCAGAATAATACATTTTAGATGTATTAGCAGAAATATAAATATTCCAGGTAACATGAATATTGTGATGGTGTTAATGTCATGCTTCATCAGGTTGATTATATTTGATCTTTTGTTACCGGAAATGAATATAAATGGCTACTATTCAATTTATTCTCCATAAGAAAACTTTGTTATAATTTCAAGTGCAATTTTCCTGATTTTCTGTAAGTTCTCATTCACAAAAAACTTCCCACCAGGTTCTTAGAACAAACAAACATAAAAAAGAGTTCTATATTTTGAACAGATATGATATGTAATCAGACATTTAACAATCACTAATCCTTCAAACCATCCTATTTAACACAAGAAACTATTTTTGTCATTACCTCATGATATTTCTGTGCTTCATTATGGAAATGTCTCATATGGAGTTTTCACTGATTGATTCCCATCTCTCTTTCTCCAAATAACAGATCTTCTTTGTAACGTGCATTTTAACATTGATTTTCTAAATATTCATGAGCATACAAATTACTCAGTAGAGATCTCTTTCTCTCAGATATTGCATCCTTCAAAAGTGGCATTTAGGAGAAAACTTTCTGTTGAAACCTTCAGTTTAGGCCTCATAGTTCTCCTTTAAAACAGTAGGATTGAGTTTTGAACACTCATGATGGTCTCTGAAATACATATAAAATAGCTAAATGCAGATGTAACCTCAACATGAATTCAGAACTGGAAAATATATTGGTGCTTTGGTCTTGATTTTGCTTTTGCATCTATAGAATGCAAATCTATCATGATTTTAGTAGAGAAGATTCAGCAGGCAGAAGTGAACCAATGGGTCTGGCAACTTCTGGCATTCTTTCACACTGAGTGTCTATACCTTTCCAAAAGTTATGCTGCTCCCTTTGAAGACCAAGTTCAAATGTAGATAAAATCACTGTTCCTTAGTTCCTTTACAACTGAATTCATAAAATGATCTTTTGAAAATGTTGTTTAATTTTTTAAAATGAATTTTAAAAGGCATTAAAAAGTTTGCAAAGACAGAATTCCTTATCTCTTTATCACAGTTGTCTCATTTCATATCCTTTATCCAAAACAGCAGATGTTTTTTTTTTTCTTTGTCACATCAATGGAGTGTCATTTCTGTGATAATGCACCTGGCTTTCTCCCATTAAAACTCTGAGTCCTGCTCTTATATTTCATGAAGGGAGCATCTTCTCTTAAGCAACATGAACATTTTAAAATCAAATCCAGAACATCTGGTTCCTACCTTCAATGCTACTTTGCCACCTTTTGAAACTCCTTCAAAATTTTGATTTTATAGTCTAAAGAACAGTTTTCTTTTCAAGAAATTGATTGAAATGTTAATTGTGCAATGTGAGAGATCCTCTTCTGGGTGAAATAAGCCAGGTGCAGAAAGACAAATGCTGCATGATCTCACTTATAGGTGGAGTGTAAAAAGGTTGATTGCAGAGAAGAGTGATTTCCTGGTAATGGAAGTGGGGGACCATGAGGAGACATAGGTCAAAGTACACAAGTTGTCAGTTAAACAGAAGGAATAAGTTCTAGAGATCTAACATATGACTGCAGTTAGAGCAGTGCTATTATTCTTCAAAATTGCCAGATAATTAATTTTAAGTGTTCTTACCACATACACACAAAGGTAAGTATATAAAGCAATGAATATGTTAATTACTTCAATTCAGCCACTCCACATTGTATACATATTTTAAAACATGTTATACTACATGATAAATTTTAGTTTTTATTTGTCAATGAAAAATAAATCTAGAAAGGAAAAAGATACACATGACTAGAAATTCTTATCTATGTGGTAGAAAGATTTTTTATGTTTTATTGGAAATATTAACCTATTATAGTACAAGTTGAATAGGAAGGTGTATTTCTTAGTTTTCTGTTGTTCTAAAGCATACATGATATTAATAACTTAGAAAGAGAAAAGATTTTTGACTTTTGGTTTCAGAGGTGCTTTGTTGTGATATACATCATGGTTACAGAGTATAGTGGGAGAGGTTTGTTCATCTCTTGGTGGCTAGGAAGCAAAAAGAAAGAGAAGAAGGCACTGGGTCCCAACATCTCCTTTAAGAGCACATTCCCTGTAAACTAACTTCTTCCCACTGGCTCTCATCTCCAAAAGTTTCCAGCACTCCCTGGTAGAACCACAGGTTAGGGCGGTTGGGAACCAAGCCTTTAACACAAGGGTCTTTGGGAGATAATTTAAGATCCAAACTATAACAGATTTTAATAGTAAAAGATGCCAGGAGTAAAATCAATGTAATTAAAGATATTTTTGTTTACAGTCTAAAAAAACAAAGCACAAAGCATTTTATAAGCAATAGGACACTTCAAAAAATGCTCAGATATATGGAGATTTCACACCAAACTAATTGTCTTCACTAATTCTAGATATATTTTTAAAATATTATAAACCTCTTCCCTCTGTAACACACTTCCTTTCAAAAATGCAGAGTTATAAACAGCACTCTAAGTGTTCCTTATCCAATGTCTTTTCTGGATTCACACCTATGAACTTTGTGATGCAAGGATGACCTTATATAACTTCAGGCTTTGGGAATGAATTTATTCTATGACTACAAGTCTATTTTCATGGTTTCTCTGGCCCACTTTATCAGACTCCAAACAGGATCTAAGAAGCGAGTAAATCTAAGAGTATAACTTTATTACAAACAGGTGGTAGAAATAAGCCATTCAGTTCTTAAAACCAAAATCTTAAATAGGAAAGATGACATAATACACACCACTTAGAAAAATTCACATTCAACCGCATTTGTGTTCTGTTGGTGATATATTTTAAATTTCTTTCAGTGGACTGATAATAGAACAGAATATCAGCATTTCTGTAAGCATGACCCAAGGAGGTCAGTAGCTTGGATGTTGGCAAGAATTATCTTGTTCACTGGCACATGGAGATGAAGTGACAGATGGACAGGGGGATAGATCTCTATGAAAGGAGTACTTTGCAAAAGTCAGGCTCACTCTGACAGGTCTAGCCTCATCCAAAGACCTTTCAATGTGAACATGGATTTGTTTCTACTTCTGGCCTGTCAATTTTTAATTTCCTTTCCTCAAATGACTTTGTCTTTACCCCTGTCTCAGCCTCTCCCTCCCATGTTCACATCCTAAACCTATATTTTGGAATTATTACAATCTCTCCTGTATTAGTTTCCTATGGCTGCCTCAACAAATTACCACAGGATTGGTGGTTTATCAACACATAAGCATTACCTCACAGTTCTTTCTGGAAGGCAGAAATGAAATTCCCTGGGTTTAAATCAATATGTCAGCATGGCTCCATTCCTCCTGGTAGCTCTAAAGGAGAATCTGTTACTTGAATTTCCACAGTTCTAGACACTATCTGCTTTCCTTTGCTTATAGACTCCTGTATACATCTTCAAAGCCAAAAGCATAGACAAAGTATTTCTTGTAACCCTTTTGTCTCCCACTGGCCCTTACAAGGACTCTTGTGACTAACTTCACTGTGGCTACCCAGATAAGCAGGAAAGTCATCCTGTCATGAAGTCAGTTCATTAGCAATTCTTTCAACTTGTAACTTTTATTCTACTTTGCCATGTAAGGTGTCACATTCATAGGTTCTAAAACTTAGGACATAGCCAGGTAGAGTGGCACACTTCTGTAATCCCAGTGACTTGGGAGACTAAGGCAAGAAAAATCACATGTTTGAGACCAGCCTCAGCAATTTAGTGAGGGCCTAACTAGGTTTTCAAGAGCCTGTCTCAAAACAAAATGAAAAGGGCTGGGGATGTGGCTTCATGGTTAAGTTCCTCTGGATTTAATTCCCAGTAGGAAAAAAAGAATAGAACATAGGCCACTTTGCGGACCATTCTCCCCCTATCACAACTGAATATTCCCACTTGCATACCTCCAACTCCTTTTTTACTGTCTCAACCATTCTAGCATCTCAACTCCAGTGACATTTTTGTCTACTGGACCCACAAATTAATGTTGGGACGTTTTTCATTATCTCATACTGCCCTCAAGTCTCCATGTTCCACCTTAAATCTGAAATCTAATAATTCTAACACTCCTAGTAAGTACCATAAATCCCTTATCTATCCTTCCCTTAATTGTAAACCTTTGGCAAAATACTAAATCTGATTATATCTCTCTTCTTAATCTTTATCTGCTTGAGTACAGCTGAAAGTAACAAGTAAAATTTCTCAGCTATTTTCTCTTTAAAGTCATGACGGATACCTACATTTTCCTGTGTTTTTACTATGCCATTATCCTAGGTGATTAGTTTGTATCTTTTCTCATCTCTTCAAATGTTCAATATTTTCTCTCCATCTTTCCCCTCAATCTTCTTTCCTTCTTCACCAGGAACTAGAAAACAGCAGAAGGAATGATGTACAAACTCCCACCCTTTTATCTACTATCAACTCTCCTTATAAATCTACTATCAACTCTCCTCATGAATACTGTCTTCCTTTCTATTACCACAGGGACACTGTGCTGCTGTCAAAGACTAAGTTCTCTATTCATCAACAGATCATCTCTGCATATCTGTCTTACTCAAGGACTTCACTTCTCTAATTTTATTCTACCACTCTATCAAAATTTGACTTTTCAGTGGGATCTTTTCCATCAGTGTACAGATATGCTGCTGTTAGTTGAATCTTAAAACAATAAAGCCTATCTTTTTTCATACTTCTATATTTAATACTCCAATTATGTCTCTTAATTAAAAATAAATAAATAAGCTTTCCAAACTGTTTTGTCTTCACTGTCTCAAATATGTGCTCTACTCTCTTAAATTCACTCAGAATGGAATTTTTGTTGCTATTACAACAAAAGTTTTTATTTTTAATGTCATACATGAATTGTCATCTATTGTCAATCTTTATTTTAATCAGTCCATCAGTAGTCTGAATCTCTAATCATTCTATCTTGTACAACTTTTACTTCCAGAAAACTACAATTCTCATTTGTTATTGATTCACTGGTTACTCTTTATTAATCTTTTCTTTTGGGTACCTCCTTAAATTTCTAACATGGAACCTGTGGACAATTTAAAACACAGTCCTTGAAACTTTTCTAAAATTTCTCCCATGAGTAGAGATCTGCTTCATTTATATGCATTTCATGTACTGAAAAGTCACAAATTTCTGTCTTCCTGGATATTTCCTCTGAACTCTAGATGACTGTATCCAGTACCCTCTTGACAATTCTTACTCAGGACTCTAATAGGCATCTCAAATTGAACGTGTCCAAAATAGAAATACTCATTTTCTTCTCAAATCCAACACCAGCCACAGACTTTCTCATCTCAATTAAGGTAAATTCTATTCTCTAGCTTCAAGTCAAAAACCTTAAGGTCATCCCTGGCTCATCTCTTTTCTTATTAGATATTGTCTATCTAATTTGTCAACTAATACCTTTGGTTTTACCTACTAAAGAAAAACAGATTCTAAACAATTCATACCATGTTAAACAGCTAAATCCTTTTGGATTACTTCATAATCTCTTCTTTATTACCACAAAGTCTAATTAACAAATATTGAAACAATCAAACTTTTATTTAAAATTAAAAATTATTAAAACTACAAGTGATGAAGATTGACCATATTTAAAATGTGTAAGAAATTATATCTGATGCAATCATCTAAATGTATGATATAAAGAGTACATGTCAAATAACAGATGTACAAGGAAGTAAACAGTATTTCAAAATTATTTTAGAGCATGAGCAAAAGAAATTTAAGAACATAGCTCTACACATCATGAAACATCTATAAACATATGAGTTTTGGGGAGGTCTTGATTAGCACTGGATGAGGATCATACTATAATTGTTTAGGATTTTTAGAAACATCAAAATAAGGGTTTTGAGACAGAATTTGAAAGAATGTGGAAAGTGAAAAGTCAATTGTTATTACCAATCAACAAATCAATCATTTTGATGTTCATTTAAATGAATCTTTGCAAAGTCCAAGAACAGATGATAAGTCATTTGCAACTTTTACATTTTGGAAAAAATTTTCCTAGAGTAGCAGAGTAATATTGCTGTACTGTAGATAGTAAAGTGTGTGTATAGAAGGTATTATTATGTCCTTGGGAAACATGTTTAAGGATATTAAGATCCAAGTTCCAGTTGATTGCAGGAACAGATTTAGTCATCCAAGTCTTTTGACTCATTAGATTGGAATTCTGTTTCTCCAAAATATATTTTAAATTCCATTTCTTGTACTTGGAAGAGATTTGATGATGTATAAACTTAAGTTTAATTGATTAAGAATGAAACACGAATTTAGAGATAGATAAATAATTTTAATGGAAAACAATTCTATGGCAAGAGAGTTTACAAAGATAATCAGTGTGAGTAGACATGGAATAAGGGTAAATATATTTAAGAAAATAGAGTAAATGTGCTCCTGCAGCTAAATGTGAGACACAACCTATTAGCTGAGAGTCAGCCTATGCATTTCCTATGTATCAACAGTAACTAATTCATGTCCTTACAACTACATTTTAATGAGTATGTGAATTTACTAAAAATAAAATTATATGTTTTAAAATATATATTTGTTTACCAACATTTTAGTTTTATAAATTGATAGATCTATAAAATCATCTTATTTAGAAATTTTTTTCAAAAATAAAATTATTTCCAAAAACCCATTAAAATTAGCAAGCATACAAACAGCAATAGTGTTGGCAAGAATGTGTGGGAAAACATACACTCATACATTGCTAGTGGGACTGCAAATTGGTGCAGCCAATATGGAAAGCAGTATGGAGAATCCTTGGAAAACTGAGAATAGAACCACCATTTGACCCAGCTACCCCACTCCTTAGTTTATACCCAAAGGACTTAAAAACAGCATACTATAGGGTCGTAGCCATATCAATGTTTATACTAGCACAATTCAAAATAGCTAAATTATGGAACCAACCTAGATGCCCTTCAATAGATGATGGATAAAGAAAATGTATCATATACACAATGGAATATTACTCAGCATTATAAGAGAATAAAATCATGGCATTTGCAGGTAGATGGATGAAGTTGAAGAATATAATGCTAAGTGAAGTAAGCCAATCCCCCCAAAACAAATAACAGTGTTTTCTCTGATATAAGGATGCTGATTATTAATGGCAATGGGGGCATAGCATGAGAGGAACGGAGGAACTTTACATAGGGCAAAGGGGAGAGAAGGGAGGGAGTATGAGGGTAGGAAAGACAGTGGAATGAGATGGACATCATTATCCTAAGTACATGTATGAAGACATGAATGGTGTGACTCTACTTTGTGTACAACCAGAGACAAGAACATTGTACTCTATATATGTAAAATGAATTGAATCATTTTCTGCTGTTATATATAACAAATTAGAATAAAATAAAAAATTAACATGCATATTTCATGTCCAATAAAGAAAACATGTTTCTAAAAACCTCTTAAATCTGATTAAAAATAACAGCAAAATAATAATTATTGATACATTTTCACAAAAATCATTCTCTTTGCCCTAATGGTCATAATTTTAAAATAGTTTTCTGAAGAATACACTTGGACTACGTTTTTTTTTTTTCTTTTTTAAATTACCTTCAATCATCTTCAGAGTTGCATTTTATAGTTAACATATTTTAATTGTTTATACCTTTAGTGAGCTCCTTATAAGACTATATTTTAGTTAGAAAACATTCTTTCAATGGATATTAAGTTACTTCCTACATTAAGCCTCTTCTCTACTTTTTAATTGAGGTATATAATATATTGAGATTTAAATATATATATATATATTTTTTTACTTCTCTCAGAATACTTTTCCTCAGCAACTATTGAAAAAAGGACAAGCTCTCTCTAGTTTATGTTATTCTGATTGTTTGAAAAATTGTATGTGCTTTAAAATGATAAGATATAATTTTATACAAATCCAATATAGAATATAAATGTAGTCAAGGAAATAGAAGAGTCAATGTCTTTTTAAAGTTCAATATATCCCAAAGCTTTTAAATTATATTGTTGTACTTCGGAATATATTGAATATTTTGGAAAATACAGTTTAACTTATTTAGCACCACTCTTTTCTTCATAGAGTTTAATTTCAATAGTTTTTTTTTTTTCTTTACAAATTTTGTAGTTTAGCTAGGTGCAATGATACATATATATACTTTTAGCAACTCGGGAGCTGAGGCAGGAGGAATGCAAGTTCGAAGCCAGACTCATGAATTTAGTAAGACCCTAATCAATTTAGCAAGACCCTGTCTCAAAATAAAAAATAAATAGGCTTGGGACGTGGCTCAGTGGTTAAGCGCCCCTGTGTTCAATCCCCAGTACAAAAAAAAAAAAAAATGTTATTAAGCCTTAGAAATGAGGGTTGTTTTTGATGTTTTTGTTTTGTTTTGTATTTTAGCATTTCATTCTTGAGACACTTTTAAGTTTTTTAAAAAATGCATTATAAAATGATTCAAAGGAAAAACAGAGGACTAACTCATTAAAACATTCAATGATTGTAGGACATTTATGTTGATTATAAATCCTTCAAAGGGACAAACATCTCTAAAATGTGATTGAAGGCAGGAAAGAAAGCACAAATAATGCTAATATATATTCAATAATAACTATTAACTTTCTAAAAAATATTTTTATTAAAAAATACCAAATAATTGGTTCAATTATTCTAGTTGTATGCAGATATAAATATTTGAAAATTACACCTTACTGTCCACCTCTTTCCTTGGGAATATTTTGGAGGTTGTTTGGAATCAGTTGTGAATTATATATGTACCACAATAATTTCAGGTACACTTCAATTCCAACTTTTAACCTATTTAGTTAAAATGATGTTTTTGCTATAATGTTCTGCTCTATCAAAATATGCACTTTAAATTGCAAAATCAATTATTTTATCATCAATATTGAGTTTTAATTAGGTTCAACATAATGGTAAGTGTCAGTTTAACTCCCAGTAGTTTTGCTTTGATTCTGAGTTGGAAGAAAATTAAAATAAAGCCATTAATGAATGTCTACTTTTGATTTATATTTTAATTTTTTGAATGTTCTATCTTCAAATGATATGACAGGTCCTTTTTTGATATTTTTCTTTTAGATATCTATACATACATACAGAAGAAAATGTAGAATTGAGAAAAATAAAAGTTAATTTAGAAGAAATCATGATATAAATAAAAAATTATACTCATTGTATATGTGACTTCTGAAGGTCTGTATGATAAACCATCTTTGTGGGCATATCTGATTAAATATATCTTAGGGCTTATTTAGCAGAGTTGGAAGATTATTCTTAACAAGAAGTCATAGCATATAGAATTAGTTATTTTAGTCATCATTTCTTGTGAAAAGAAATAGTGTCCTTATTGAACATAGATTCCATTACACAGAAATATACTATTGTAAAATTTAAATGTTTCCAAATAGTAATGTAGTGGGCTAAGGATAGAGCTCAGTGGTGGAGTGCTTGTTTAGCATGCATGAGGCCCTGGGTTCAAACCTCAGTACTGCAATAAATAAGTATGTGTGTGTGTGTGTGTGTATATATATATATATATATATATATATATATATATACACATACATACACACACACACACAAACATATAGATCGATAGATACAGAGAGGAGAGGAAGAGAAAGAAGTAGTAATAGAGTTAAAAATTATGCATATATTGCAAATCTATAGAAGGAAGAATATTTTAACTACTTTCTACGAGATCTCTTTTTTTCACCTTTATTGTTGCATTATACTTGTACACAATTATGATATTTGTTGTTATATATTCTTACACACACCCAATATAACAATATAATTGGGGTAATATCACTCCCCAGTGTATAAACTGTCTTTAAACTGCATGTCAGTGTTGCTTTTTTGTATTGTCCACACATATTTCACATTCACAGAATTATCACTTTCACTTCTTACTGATCCCAATGACTTACATTTTGGTTACTTTATGCATATAGTAACTTTTAGCACCTTTATTTGTTCAACAAATATCTTAAATATTTAGTTGGAAAGAGAGATGGGAGATGAAACTGGAAAAGCCCAAGAAACAAAAGGAGACATGATTTCTTGTATACAGTCTTTCATATCTAACCACATGTCAAACTAAGAACTCAGCTTTGTACACACCTTCTCAACCAGCACAAACAGCATATGGCAAAAACAGAAAGTCAGAGGTGGGAGTCTGTCAACCCCATTCTAGTTATTCAATGATTAATAAATATTCTTTGTTTAAAGAAAATGTTAAAAAATCAGAAAATGTTAAGCCACATACACAGGACGCCTGAATAACAGGAATTAATGATAACTATTCAGGTCAAACCAAGTTGTATAGGAAACTTTACTTAAAGGTTTCTGAAACTATCAGAAACATTCTTCTATATTTTTAAACTGATACTTTTTAGTTAGACATGATGTTAGAATCTATTTTGATATATTTATACAAACATGAAATATATCTTACTCTAATTAGGATCCCAGTCTTGTGGATGTACACAATGTTGAGTTTCACTGTGGTGTATTCATATATGTGCATAGGAAAGTCATGTCACACTCATTCCACTCTCTTAAGTCTTACTTTGGCATTCCGTTTAATTTGCTATTGACTCATTTTATTTATTGATTATCACCTGGCAGGGATTTTCTTTCCTTTTTAATGAATTGCTTGTAAAGGTGGCTTAGCAATGATTTAATGGTTTCATTATTTCCCACTATGATATTGTTCTGTGTTTCAAAATTCAGATGTCATGAAATTCAATGAATAGAAGGTTTAGAAATGCTTTGAAAAAGTACGAAGTGAAACATCCAGGCCATCTTGACATTAAGGAACTGAGTGCTGCTCCTATTCCTATTTGCAGAGTCTAAGGATAAAATTGTGGGCGTAAGAGCCGGACAAATCAGCTACATATTCCAACCCTATCACTTTTGACAAACAGGATGCTTAACCCTTTGTGCCCCAATATCTTCAGTATCTATGAGGAAAGTTTATCCTTGGGGATTGAGTTAATAAAAATAAAATTCCTAGAGGACACCAGGCTCTCTCACTATTTGCTATGATCATTACCGGGAGGCTCCTGCTTCATTTGTATTCCATTCTCATTTTGTTTCTCCTCTCCCTTTTCTCTCACTATTTTTCTTATCTTTCAACTAATTATATACTATAAATGCCTAAATTTACATAATCCATGCACTCTAATAAGGTTCACCCAGGACCTTTCCCAATTCTGCTTGGATTTTGTTTAAAAATGTAAATGTATTCCTATGAAAGAAGCTCAAACCGTTCAGCCCATTGCCTGACTCCTACGGGGTTCAAAGGTAATACTTGAAATTATTGTCGTCATTACTGTTGCTGGATGACATTAGTTGTGGTGCTATTATTTTTGTGGTCATTATTATGGCTTGATATTATTTGGAGAGCTATTGTTCTCATTTAATAATAATCAAAAGACTAGAGCTTTGATGTGTACTGGGCATTGAATATATAATTCCTACACAGAAAAATTAATATGTCTCCAGTGAATTTTTTTAAAAAGAGAAAAAGGAAAAATAGTAAGTACACTGTTGATATTTAAAATCAAACCATGAGATTTTTTTTTTTTGATTCTTCATTTTATACTTTTGACTGGGCAAAATAAAATTATTGTGTAATTGTGAGTCAGTGAAATGTTAATTTGTCCCTGTTTCCAGAAGACAAAATCACCCCAACATGGAATCTTGTGTTGAGTGTCTTTAGTTGTTAATGCATTTTATTATAATTAAATCTACTTACTTCACAGTTGTTGCTACATAGTTAATCTGATGGGTTTTCTGATCTCTTCACAAATCATGTCAGTCAAAATTGTCTTTCTTCACAAGTTTAGGATGATTTATTACCAAATTATATTTCTTTTCTTACTTTAAAAAAAATGCACCTTCAATTCCTTTTGTTTTCTTGAGAAAACAAATATTTGTAATAAGTCTATGAGTGGCAGCTTCTACTGTAAACTTCATTTCTACTTTTGTAATCAAATTACTAATTTGTTAAGAAATACAGAATACATTTGCTTTACAGAAACTGGAAGACCTGAATACAGTGAAGAAAAATCTTTAAATTTACTCACATTTTTTAAACATTTTTGTGTAAATATTACTATAGATTTAAATTCTTTTTTAAGGTCATATGATAAATTCTATTGATAAGAAACCACATAATCATTATTTTTTCTTCAATTTACATTGTACATATTGTGTAGAATAATATCTTTTAACAATGGAATTAGATTTAGATAAAAGCAACTTTATGTGTCAGTAATTGCTGTATAACAATCCAACATTTAACAGATTAAATAAGCATTTATTTTATCCTTAAAATTAAGATTGCAATTTGTAGGTGCTTATTTGAAACTTCATAATTGCAAATAATTTTAGTGCTAACATGAATTAATATATTAGGAATTTTTCTATTGTTTATATGAGTCCAATATTAATATAAAATTCAAAGCATCATTAATTTTCATATCCATTCATATAGTTTTCTGTCTATGTTGTTCCACAAAGCTTGTTCATCAGCTTTGGGTCAGATGCTCCTGCCTCTGTTGGTATGATTAGGCTCATTTATGCTGCCACAAGTCATCCAGAGACTGTGCTCTAAGCTGCAGTTGGCTAATACACTTTGGGTAATATTGGCTCATATGCCCCAGCATATCCTTGTTAAGGTGATGTTGAATTTCTTTATTTTTTTATTTTTTGGTCCTGGGGATTGAACTCAGGTGCATTCTGCAGCTCTGCTATGTGCTCCACACTTTTTACTTTTTTATTTTGAGAAAAGGTCTCACTAAGTTGCTCAGGCTAGCCTTGAACTTGCAAGTTCCTACCTTCACCTCCCAACTCGGGGATTACAGGCGTGCATCACTATGTCCAGCAGATGATGACATTATAAGAGAACAAATAGAAACACACAATGCTTCTTAGGCCTCAGATTGAAGCTAGCATAATATCACTTTCTCATTCTGTTACTCAAAATAGGTCACATAAACACAAAGTAAAGGCGGGAGGGCAGATTTGGAACCCTCTTTTTGAGTGGAACTATTTTTAAGGCGAAGAATGAATAAATAAATGAATAAAGCATTCTGCTGCATTTTCCTTTTTTCTTCTCTATTTTGAAGCAAAGGTTATTTTTTTTCTCAAGTTAAAACTGCACATTCAAAAAGTAGTGGCTTTTATTTGTTTCTCAGTTTTTACTGTAAAGATTATAACTACACTCACTGTAGATAGTGCACAACTAAATTTGCTTAATAGTGGCATTGCAAAATCATTCCAGCCTTATAAGATAGCAAAAAGAATGTATTGATTCCTATGATGAAATTTTCCAACAAATAATCATGAAACTGCACTGAATTCTTTATGATTTTATAGCAGTCCAGTTTTTACATTTAGTCGGAAATTTGGGATTTCTAAGTGTTTTTTTTTTTTTTTTAAATCAATCTGTCATCACGAGCAACTGAAGACCAAAGGGAATTAATATATTAGCTATTCTAGAATTGTTTATATGAAGAGGCCAATATTATTGTTATATAATCTAAAACTCCATTTATTTTTGTTTATATGATAACCAGATCAGCCTCTTTGGCTTTATCTTTCCCAAAGAATAGTCTATCTAATTGTCTGTTGACAGGCACTTTGTGAAATAATAATAGTATTCTGAGAAGATTATAAAAGTATTCAGCTAAGAGGAACAATTAAGAAAAGGTTCCAATTATTACATGATGGAAATAATTTGATCTTTTTATATTCAATACTGTGTAGACACATAATGAATCTAGATTTGTATTGTTCAAAATGCAGTTCATGGCTCATTATGCGCACTTACATTAATAGATTTAGGTCAGCATTTCAAAATAGAACAGTATGGAATGGAATGGAATAAAAAAAGAATTCACATAGACTTGCATAGTTATGTAAGAAAAGTTTCATGAAACTCTTTTTTTCAGATTCATTCTCTCTCTCTGTCTCTTTCTCTCTGTGTATGCGTGTATGTGTGTGTATGCGTGTTTGGGTGTGTGTGTGTGTATTGTGGGTCAAACAAATAATTTGACAACCAGTGATCTAGGTTGTGAAATAGTAAAGACTGGGTCTGAGAAATTCAATTGTTATCTTTTTTTTTCAAATCAGACAAAGAAAATTTTTATTTAAACAAATTATATATAGAGAAAATAGTATTTCACATTTTTTTCTCATTTTCTTAGGATATTTCTATGACTGAAATTTCAATTCCATGTACTTCCTAGTATTTCTAAAGCCTAACTTAAATCTTCCTGCTGTACTGCTCTTTAGACCAATTCTTGGTATAGATAAGTTTTTGTGTACAATGTGTTTGTAGGAGAGATATTAAAATATGAATGATGACAAATTCTTGCTAACATGCCATATAGAATGACGGAATTTATGATTCTCATTCAATCTATTTTTTTCCAGGTGCATTCTAGGTCATAGGGTTTTAAATGATCAGAATACTATGAAAAGTCATGCCCTAGAGATTTATTCAGAGAAACTGATAAAGTAGAAGACCACACAACTAGGAGTCAGTGAATTCTATTTCTGATCCTAAATTTACTGCTGTGTATGCCAACATGTATGATATAGATATTATTGCATTAACTAATAGTATCATTATAAGACACAAATAAGAGGGAGAAGGCCCAAAATAATCAGTGATACATTTTTTTTGCAAGCATTAAAGTTTTTTTAACTGACTTGAAAATAACACAATTTTAGTATTAAATGTTGTTTTAGTTAGTTGTATTGTGACAAAATATCTGAGATAATCAATTTAATAAAAGAAAAGCTTGTTCTCCTTTCATGGCTTCAGTCAATGGTCATTATATACCGTTACTTTGGGCCTGTGGTAGCTCAGAACTTCAAAGCAATGAGTTCATGACATAAGAGGCTGCTCACTTCATGATGTTTGTTAAGCAAAGAAAGAGAGGATGAGGCTGTGGTCCCAATTTTTGCTCTTAGAACATCACCCTAGTGTCCTGTCTTTCTTCCACTGAACACCACCACTTAAAGGTTCCATTATTTCCCAATAGCCTGTCAGGATGGTGAATGAGCTTGTACCTAACACAAGGGCCTTTAGGAGAGACTTATTTTTAGTTAATTAGAGCAAATGTGTTACAAATGTACACATTTTGAAACAAAATTCTGCTAGCTGACTGTGAATATAAGGTTTAGCAAGCATCCCTTTTTATACCTCACCTTAACAGTAGGTGTGAAAAAAGACAGATAAAATAGTGGCCATGATGGAGGAATAACTCCTTTCAAGGAAATCTGGTCATCATCTGAGATATGGATACAGACCCAATTGTTTCAAATGTACTTCTTTCTTAATTACAAACATGAGAAATTGTTTGATTACTACAGTTACTTTGGCAGATTGGAGAATATTAATTATTTAGAGATGAGAAGTTGTACTTGATAAATAATAAAATCTACTTTAAAAATCAGCATTATTTAATTTGAACTTAGCAATTTATTGTACTTTGCTTTAACCTTTATGTACAAATTGATAATCTAAATAAAATGTCTAGTTTTCATTTATTATGATTAAAGGACTTAAGATCTGACTTACTGTTTATTACATTTCCATTTACTTATGTAAAGTTTAAAATATTTTCTATGCAATATTATCATAATAATCTTGCAAAGGAACTATAATAACAAGTGATACTTAAGAAATTCATCTCTCTAAAGAGATGTATCACTTGTTATTATAGACCATTACAGCAGGACTCATAACTCCATATATCCCATTGGCCATGCATATTGAAATTTATAGATGATAAGATGTTTAAAATAATGTCATGTTTCAACAGCATTTCACAATACACCATGTCACTCATTTACCTGCAGTATGTGTTCAGTGTGAATTAGCAGTTACTTTAATGTTCATTGGAACAGATGCTTCTAGTGGCAATATACATTTCTGAGAGGCAAGAATTTGTGGTGAAGCAAATGCTGTTGGTAAGTGTATGATAATTTAGTGATAGAAATGACTTTGATTTCTATGGAGAAATATAGCATTGCATACTCCACACCTCACCCCTTTGCTGTTTACATTTCTAGAGTCAAATTGGAGTTATAGACAAATATTTTGTTTTGTCTATAGTTTCTTCATTTTATCTGTTATTTGATTTTACTTTTCTTTTCCAGTCCTCAAACAATAGGGCATTCTTACTAATATTTCTAATAGAATAAATAATTATATGCATATATATTTATATATGAGTATATATGTGTATGTGTGTGTGTGTATATATATATATATATATATATACATATATTAGTTATATGATGGAATGCAGTGTACGCTCTCAGATTCAGTGATTGAGTCCAATTATAGGTGCAACTGGAGGCTATTCACTCAAGTAATCTACCAGAAAGGCGGGTACCAAATTAATTTTCTTTGCCTTTGATGAGAATTTGCTCTGTGTTTTTGTGTGCATCATTTTATATATTAGTCAGAGTCTGAGGGGAAGAGCAGCATCAAATTTATGGTAACAGCAGTTTTCTTCAAAGCGTATCAACAGAGATGAATTGGCATATTCTTGGTTCACAATCTTTTATACAATATTGCCCTCTATGGGAACTTAAAATATTGAAGATTTTAGCAAAAGATAAGTATATTTTTTGATACACTTCTATAATCATCAAATGTTTTTTTCTTTCTTTTTAATTTAATTACTGCTTTTGTCCACACCCTCTAACAGACATAAACCACTTAGCTGGAAAACAACTTTATCTTTCTTTAATTTTCTAGTATGTTTACAGTATTGCAATATCAGAATTCACTTTATTTATTTATTTATTTTATGTTATACTCAATTATTTTTTTGTCTCTTTTTTATTACAATATCTCTGTCCTTAGGGTAATACACTTATTTGAAAATACTTTATAATGGTTTCGTTTATGCTATTTACTATTCAGAATAATGGAACCTAAATTAAAGTCCTAAAATAAAATGATAGTTGCTAAAATATAGAAGACAAATCATTTCAAGTGAAGAATCACTTAAATATTGCAGAATATTTTTCCTGATGCTATAAACATAAGACAAATAAAAGCTATATATGTATAATATTCTAAAATTTTAATGAGGAAGAAGACTTTGTTCTTACAAAAATCATTTTGTTTGTGAATAATATTAGGGAGATTTAAATGACATGGGTTCTAAAATGGAAAATTAATCTGAGTTTTCTTATTCAGGGGAAAAACTGCTTCTTGATGCATCTTTACATCTTCTTTTTGAAAGGAATTGTTTCTTCTGTGTGTGGAACACAGAACCTTGCAACAGTTATAATCAAACAGTTATATTTAAAAAGGGGTGTTAATACACCCCTTTCTCATTTTCTAGCTCTTAATTACTACCTGTCATAGATTCATTCATTCATAAACTTATTTTCAAAATATAAAACTTGTCTATGCTCCAATTATTATAGGTATTATTTTTAAAAAAGCTATGATTTCTATTCTCAAAGAACAAAGACTTCATAGATGGTATGTGTTTGCCTAAATAACAGGCAATGGTAACAATATAGTGTTATGTACCTAACTGATTGCTAATCATAAAAGATGCCCATGGTCCCATGGACCCTAGAATGCAACCTTAGTTTTGTGGTCAGAACTTATAATTACTTGTAATATTCTCAAGCAAAAGGAGACTTTCAGCTGTCGCTGGCTAGTTATAAACTATCCCATATTTTTATGCCTCTACTCAACACTCACCATCTCAACACATTCCTGCAACGTGCACATATTTGCACGCACATGCACACACACACGCACATACACACCACCATGCTGGAACTAAACAGGAGAAAAAGTGAAAGCATCCAGTAAATTACTTCAGAGTGATAGTAATTTAGAATGAGGCATTCAAGCTAACTGGACAGAAACTGATTTACTAAGGCTTGGTGAAAAATTAAGATTTCCCATGCTGATCAGAGCATTAGCTGTAGTAGCTCATAAATGAGAAGCTTTTCCCTGAAGGACTGGAACGGACAGAAAACAAATGATATTGAGATACCTAAGATAAAAGGAATTTGCTAACTGATGAAACAAAATACCCCATAGGATAGAAAGGGTTTTATCAAATTTATTACCACGATGCTGGGATTCTGGCCTGCAAGTAGGTTTCTCACCTTCAACATTTAGAAAATATAAAATGACATGACTTGTAAAGCCTGACTCTAAAAGAAATTGCCATTAAGCCATGACAAAATTTTGGAAAAGGGAAATTACAAAGGAAAGAGAGAGAAATGAAGAGAGACAAAAGGCATTTTCTCGTTGCAACAACTCCATGTCTACCGAAGCACTTTAAGGTGTTTAAAGATGTTCTTCTGCTGAGAAACTCCTATTGGAGTTGTAGACATATTAATGTACTTCAGGAACTGTCTCCAACTTTATAAAGCCTCAAATAGAGAAAGTTATGGAAAGTTCTCATAGCAAGAATGAAGCCAAGGAATAATTGAAGATTGAATTTTTACTGTCCTCCCCTACCTCAACCTGGGTATCATTTTTGTGGTTACCCTTTCAGTACATGGCAAAAATTCTCAAAAATCTTGGGATTAAATGATGCTTTGGCCAACAGCTGTTCTCTCTTGAAAATTATGTTCCTTTAGGCAGTTGTCAGCCAAACTAGAATTGGACTGTTTAGCCTGTTTGTTCCCTCTCTTGGCTTTTCATGCTTTGTCTCCTCAAAGGATTTATTTGAAACCTTAACATGCTGATTTCTCTCTTGCTAAAACACCACACTGCATTGATAACTGGCAAGATTCTCTCTTCCAACCTGTGGTTCCCATTTTTCTTAGTAAGTTGCTAACAAGTGATCCAGATGCATGATCAGATTTAAGTCTGTAACCCTATGCTTGGTGTGAAAGCAGTGTTATTTGACACTATTTTTTCTCACCATGTATTATGACACCAATTGAACTAATATGACTTTATCCTCCTTTTTTCTCAAATGAGTTATTTTTTAATATTTATTTTTAAGTTTCAGATCGACACAGTATCCTTATTTTACATTTATGTGGTGCTGAGGCTCAAACCCAGTGCCTTGTGCATGCTAGGCGAGCACTCTACCACTGAGCTACATCCTCAGCCCATCAAATGAATTCTTACCTGCATAATTTCTAGCAGAAAATTTTCTTACTCCCTTTAAAATAATTTTTATGGTAATCACTCACATTCCAATTAAAGGCATTTTCTCCTAAATGTAAAACTGTGAACATAGTGGTTTATTTTATGTATTCTTTTTCTTTTAAAAACAAGGTGGTAACAGTCTTTTGTGTTAGATGGGACAACAGGACAGTTGTTTATGATTAAAAAAAATAATTGCAAGAAACAGGGACAGAGAGACAGTGGTACCTTAATAATATAACCCTGTATGCATAAACTTAAGTAACTTAAACTTCAATTTAATTGAATTAAAACAACATGGTGAGACTATAATTAGTTGTATTCATTCAAAAACGTTATTTTTTGTAGGAGAATTTTAAAATAGTTATTTTCAGTAGAAAGGAGATAAAACTCAAAATAATTTAAAAAAGGATATGTGAATATATAAATAACTTTTATTCTGTGTATGTACATAAAGGACTTTTTAAAGTAGAAATTGTAAGATAAATTAAAATATTTGGAGCATTTTCTGTTCAAATTCTATTTATTTTTAGATGCATGCATTTTAAACTATTCTTTGGTAATAATAAGCAAATTGGAGAAAGTAATTGCAAGAATTTTTTTTTTCTTGTAGTGTTGGGGAATGAACTCAGGACCTTATGCCACTAGGCAGGTACTCTACTACACAGCTACATCTCTAACTCAGAAGTTTTTGAAACTGTTAAGTTGACTGAATTTTTCTAATATTTCTATGACTATTCTGTCATTTTTTCACTATAAATGAAAATTGACATGTAAACAAAAAGAAATGAGCTTCCTTCTTCAATAAACACGTTTTATTTTGTTTTGTTTACTTCCTATTGATTACATAAGCATTAATATAAGTTACATATTTTTAAGAATACAATACACACGTTTTACATTTCATTATCTGAAAACACTATAAATGTGTAGTAGAGAATATTTTCAAATTTCCAGTTTCAAAACAATTCATATGACACATACACCTTCTTTATGCCTTCCTGGAAACTCCACTGAAAGTTTAAAGGTAGTATCTAGAATAAATTCAATCAAAATAATATTTTATATTGGGAAAATACTACTTTAACTTTTGCTGAAGCAAGGGACCAATTAGATAAAACTATGTGGAGCTCCAAATGTTTGTTAGTTCAACAAGTTCAATTCAATTTCAGAAGAATCCTTTGAGGTCTTAGTTTAAATCTGAACTTGTGTCTTAGTAGATGAAAAAAAAAATACTTTATACTTCTTGAAGTGCCAAAAGAAAATAAGAGCATCTATTTTCTTCTTTGAAGAATTCAATGACAAACAGTAGGGCAAATGCTTTGCATAATGTATCTTAGTATAGATACTATGTATGACTTAAGTGCAAGACTGATAAATTTTGGTATCTATGGTAAGTGATCTAAAAAATTTTGAAAAAAAAAATTAAAGCATGTTTTCCATATAGCATTTTCTCACAAAATTGCCCAAGGTCATATTTTTTATTTTCTCAATTTAACAGATTAGAAAATAGATAATAATTTCATAAAAATATTTTCTAATCAATGGAGAATACAAAGTTCAAAGGCAATTATATGAAAAATATTCAAAATACTTCTGGAATTGTTTTGTTTTACTTTGGTCTGGATATTGGGGATTACTTCAACTTACTACAAAAGTAGGTTTGGATTTTTAGCTTCTTTCTCGTTATTTACACATATGTACATGGTGGGACCCTCTGACTTCAATATTTTAATGTATTTCTGAACAATGAGTGAAAGACAGTAAAGAAGTGTATTTTTTTTCACATAATAAATTTTAATTTCCTATCCCTGGATTTTTTTGTTTATTACAGTTAATGTTTAACAAATATGAAGAAATATTTATGTTTTAGATCCTCCCCTAGTATTATATTTAATACTTTTCTATTGTCAAAGTACTTTCACTTTGTATTATTATTATTATTTTCCTCTAGAGAATAATGTAATATTTCTACAGGTATAAATATTGCTTATAGACTAATACCAGAGAAAAACCCTTATCAACAATGTTTCCTTGTAGTTATTTAACAATGGTTATCACTAGTTCTGAGGATGCAAATCCAGTTCCATGTTTTAAGTTTGATAATCAGAATCTGTGTTGTCATTTAATTACAATAACTGAAGTTACTCTGATAGAGTGGCATTCTTTATGGAGTTGTGAAATAGAAATACACCAATAATATGAAGACCTCAAATATTTTGCAGTATGCTGCATTTTACTTAAATAATCTTTGTAAAAGTAAGACTTAAAAGTAATAACTAAACTTGATTAAATAAGAAGGCATTATTAGTAAAGATAAACTACATAAAATCTTCAATCAGTATTTAAAATTTATTTAACTTTATCAGCTGTTAGTGTTTGGCACAAAGCTATTCTAGTAATAATTATTATGACATTGTTAAATATTTAACTGTAATTTATCCAGTTTGAATTTTGATGTGTATCCTTATGAACATTCTGACTTGTTCTTCAAATGAATCTTTGCACTCCAAATGTTCCTGGACTCACTCGTTGATGGCTTCTAAAGTATAAATTTTTCATTTCATATATTTTTCTCCTGTGCACCTAAAAAATTAACAGACGCATGATCTATGATGTCGTAGATTGTATTTGTGGTACATAAATAACTGGTAGATATTCTTACTAAGTTGCTGCATGTCTTTCTCTGTCCTCTTTCTAGCATATATATCAACAACTTGCTGACCGCGTAGTAATACTAAGTACTTTAAAATTATTAACTCCATCAATAAATGCTGAGTTTTAAGGAACTCCCTCCCACCCATACCTGTAATCCAACAGAAAGCTTCACTGAAACTCTCCAGTATTCCAAGCAGAACTATTTGTGACCCAAAATATGCATATGAGAAGGATACTTAGAGTTACAAAAAAGTTTGCTGCTATTTTCTCTACTTGTACATGGTCTTTGACCAAATTTACATTAGCACAGCTTTTCCACTAAATTAATTGATGGAAACTAAAGAAGGTACTGAAGCAAGAAGAGCCCAAGGAACTGTATAATCTGGGACAAAAGAATGCACTTGAAAGCATTTTACTTCTATCTTCTATTCATTCTGATGAAGTTCAACTCGTATACAAAGTATAAAAAAGCAGTTTATAATCTTTTTATGAGTTTGCATGAGTGACTAGAGAACAAAGAGCAGGTAGTCATATTACATGGAGAAAATTTTTGTCACTGAAAATATAAATTTTCCATAATAATTCAGTATTTACCTTAATTAGGGAAATGATGTAAATGATAAACACAAATATAAATATATATGTAAAAGTATATATATATATATATATATATATATATATATATATATATATTTGTGTTTATCATTTATATATATATATATATATATATATATATATATATATATATATATATATACTTGCTTTTCTTCTACCATTTATTATAGTCTATAACACTTGTACATTTTAGAGCACGTAGCTCACTAATATTTTTCCAAGTTTCCTATTGCTCCATACCAGCTTTTGTTGAGTTTGTAATTCATGTTCTTGACTGGCCCACATTTACAACAGAAAAACCTGTCCTGAACTTTTCTTTTTTTAACCAAATAGAATCTTATGGTACAGAGTCATAGCTGCAAAGTAGAATTTTATTCTCGAATTTCCTAGGAAATAGTGTAACTGTACAATGTGAGATTATGCAAATCCTTAAGGAGCATCTAATCAATCACGGTGGTGTGAGAGGAATGCAGCCGATCGCTGAATTTGCTTCTGTTGGAATGTATTCATGTGTAACATCCCACTGACTGGATGACATCACAACAGCTCCAGGTCCTTGAAAGTCTTGAGGATGATTAGCTGAAGGAATTGGCTGTTTCTGCCAATCATAATCCAGCAGAGCTGCCTTTATAGTTCTGGAGATATGAGAGAAAGAGGGAGGGAGGGAAAGACCGACTCCAGCTAAACAAGAGGCACAGCAGCAGTAGCAACAGCAGAGCAGGAGCAGCTGGTATTCCGGTGATTAAATAGTTCTCATAGCCTTTTTGCTGTACCCGGTCTGCTCCCTGGTGTAATTCTCCTGTCCAAGAAGGAAGCTGCATTTTAACGGTGTGCTGAACAGAGGTTTGAATCATTCCAGCTGGCTGCTTGTTTTGAAAAGGACAATGTGTGTATAAATAAAAAGACTCTGCTGGAAGAGTTCACATACTAGGACTGGAGCTAATGAGTGCTCTCGGAATATTGTTGAGGCAGATTGTATGAACTGAAAGCTCCTTCTAATTAACCTGGAGCCAAGTGAACCTGAATGCTGGATATCTCATTCTCTAACTCGGGATAAATTCAAGTTAGGAAAAGAAAAAAATAATTGAAATGCTTCTCTAGGTAAGTTGCTGCTTATTTGTTGAAATCGAGGCGTGTACAATAAATGGATGTATGTTGCTTAGCTACGTAAACAAGTTGAACACAATAAAGTTTTATTTGTGAAAGATTTATGTAGGGGCAGAAAATATTTTTAAACCAAATTCAATCTCACTTTTTGGCATGTATGTACTTACCTGTCATTATGCTTTGTAGAAGTTATGTTCGTACTCTAAGTGCAATATACAGTCCTCTCTCAGAAGAGATGGAACTTGAAATATCATAAACAGTTGCCAGAACATTTGCACACACACACACACACAAAAAAAAATCCTTACTTGATATCAATTTTAGCCTTTTCATATTGAAATCAACAATTTTACAAACTCAACATCCAAAGCTAACTGAGGGGTTATAAATGTTCCCTGAGAAGTAAGTGTTCCTGAGAACATCATATTTGAATTACCCAAGATGAGAACTCTTTTTCTTGGGACCTAAGATTTATAAGTATGCTCTGTCCTAATGGTCTGCTTTAGAGAAACAGCTGTCACAGACATTTGAAATTGTGCAATACAGCCATAAATTGTTTATAAAGAAATAGGTGCTTTCCTCCTAGCTCCTGTTAGGAAAGAAACATACATTTTAAGAATAATATATGTCATATGCCATAAGCATACACTACAAGGGGGATAGAAACAGCTTTGTGGTATACTTGTAAATACCTTCAAATTCCTGGTGTACAAGTTGTAAAACAGGAAACAGTATTTAAATATGGCTGTATTCACCCTTTCCAATACCAGTATCATGGGAAGTTTAATAAAAAGGAAACGTAAACCTTATATTCCTCATAATTTGTCTTGATTAATAAAATACTGCATTTTTCATTTTACACAATTACTGTAATAGTATTTAGAATTGTTGACCTGCTTTGTTCAACATGACAGGTTTTACTGTAAATTCTCATGTAGTTCTGAGCAAGTCTGAACAGTTCATACTTTATCAAATCTCTTTCAAACTCACCTTTGCTTGCTTTCACAGAGCCTTCTATCAGTGCATTTTTCATTAACTCAGGATCATACATATTTAAAGTTTTCTGCATACCAAGATATGGGTATGTTTCTATAGCTCATGGAGATTTCAATTATCTACTTTCTTATCAACTTGTTACTTGAAATACTATAGGTTCTTGTTAAAATTGATGGAGACAAAAGTTAACTGTAATTGATTGAATCTCACCAAAGCTAGGAGGCAATGTATTTTCCCTACAAAGATTTAAAAGTATTTTTTTTCATATTAGAAGAATAATTTTACTCCCTTTTATTAAAATTGTGCCAATTAGATACATCCAAATGATAGTGGGGTGCTATGTTGGTCATGATTATTTTTTGTAAGGCAAATGAATGTAGAGAATATAAAGTCCACTGACCAGAAAGTCTAAGTTTCTTACTGAAATATGCTTATCCTTACATTTATCTCAGTATTAACTAAGGATATAAATGTACTATGATTGTTGACATTTTTCAAATAAAGGATCTTCTACCTAATGAGGATTAGCATGCAATGGCATTTACATTGATAGATATCTATAATTAATTAATGGGGAAGATTTTTGGAAACTGAACGTTAGACAGAACAGCTCTTTTTAACTCAATCTGAATGATAGCCGATCACCCCCAAGACTGATGCATAGAAAACTCTTTGTGAATGTTGTAATGTATATGACTTATTAAATATACTATGAAAAATCACTGTTAAAGGGGAAATATTGATGAAACTCAGACCTCATTCTTAAATAAATGGAAAATAAAATCTCATGGTAATCTTATTACATGTTTTCTTGTTAATCAATGAGAAAATATCTGAATATAAACATAAAATCATAACTTGAAATGTTTATATTTGATATTAAAATATAAATATATATATTCACCTCAGAAAATATCTTCCATATGAGTATTAAAACTACATGCCTATTTAATACCTATTGTTCTTCTCCCTAAAAAGCATTCTGTAATTGTTTTGTTTTGTTTTTCAGAAAATTCACTTTCTTAATTTACTCTCAACACTAACATTAGTTCTTAAATATATCAGATAAGTGTTGAAAAACAGTTGTCCCCAAAAGGAATAATGTATATATGATCTCCTTGCACTTTCTGCTTGAGTGGAAAAGGAACCTTTGAGAATAAAATCCAAAGATCAAAGTTTCTGTGTTTCATTTAGTAGGAACTACTCAGGGAGAACAGAAAAGCATTTAGCATACTGTGTTCAAACTAGAAGATTCTGGCTGGTGCTGCCTCCCCAGATTTGGAAAGCAGCTGGGGAAACTTATAAAATAAAGCTAGAATATCAACCCTGGCAGGAAGCCAAGACTGAGAAGCTGTGCACCCAGAAGGCTAATTCTTTCTGGGCTGAAACTCATTGATAATGCATTATGTTTTAAGTCTAACCTGAAGTGTTACTTTTTTCCCCCAGTACATACTGTGGGATATTTAAAGAGCAAATATATTTTCAGAGTAGAGAAAAATTCTAAAGTAACAAATGTTTCTTCTTTATTAAAAGTTTCCCTAATGGGAAAAAAAGAAGCTTGTAGAAACCCCTATAAAATACATTTTATGCTCAGGAGGAAAAATGAAAGAAAGATGAGCTGCACCATCATCTTGGAGAAGGAGAATAGAAATGCCACATATGAATGCATGCCAAAATAGAGGAATGTTTTGTTGAAGCAATTGGCCCAGTAAAATTTACAGTGAAAGTAGACATACTAAATACTGTGTTAGTCTATAGATCTCATGACACTAGACAACAAAAGGGAGAGTACACTCTCATTTATTATGTATTCCAAATAACTAGGAAAAAGAGAATCCATGTTGTCTGTTGATTTATTTAAGTTCACAAAGTGAGAGGAATGGTCAGGTGTCAGACACAATGCCACTGCCTTAGACATCACGTATAACAGTTAGCCAGCCTTTTCTTAACACTTCAGGAAACTTTCAGCTATGCTGTTATACAGAGTGTTAAATGCTTTCTCCTTTTTAGTTATTTTCAGCAAGCTTCAACAGTTAGAGGTGCCAATGGCAATGCAGAACTTACACACACATAGCCCTGTTTCCAAGCTTTCTTTATCACAGTTTTCTAAGGAATGCTATCACATTCTTGAGTTGATAAATCTAAAATTTCTTTTAGAGATAATATTGAATTGATAACATATCTTTCCCAAATCCAAAATACACCAATAATGAATTTCAATCTTATTAAAACTTCAGGCATGTCAAGACAAATAGATGTTTTTGCAATGTGAGTGGTAACTTTCCTCTCCATTCTTACTGGAAAAAAAGTTTGTGATATAACTTGATGCATTTATGTTCTTTACCTTGTTACAGTATGTCACATTCACGAGTATCCAGATAATTCAAGCCATAACACAGGTTGTAGCAAAATAACCTGCATATTTACAAACTAAATAATGCCTTTCAAGCTACTCAATAAGTAATTTATACACACACACACACACACACACACACACACTACACATACATACATGACACCATAGAAATAGCCTCTCAGAAGATATACTTTCAGAACACTAAATGAATAATCAGAATTAACTAGTTGAAAGTAAAGAAGTATCTGAGGAAATTGAAGGGTTAAAAGTGACTTTGGTTGGATGCTTGAGGATATAATTTGATATATTCAGAGTATTTGAGAAAAAAGCATAACAACACTGTTAACTTTTCTTTTACTCTTCTTGAAAACTATTGTTTCATTTCAAGAATTCAAAAAGAAAAGTAAATTTTAGCAACCTAACACACAAACACACACAACACACGTACTTTTACACAAAATACACTCATGTGTACTTTTTTTTTGGGGGGGTCCCCAAATTAGAAGAATTCCCCTAATTTGAACATATAACCATCAGTTCAACTCATGTGGGCTTTATTAAAATATTTACCCTCCTCATTAAAAGTATTTAATGATATTTATCTTCAACATTAGCCATATGGATGTTGAAGGTCAGCTGGCCTAGTTTGGTACGTACAAGTAAAAAGTAAATGTAGAAATATTTTCTCACTCTCTCTTTATCTCTTTTCCATTCCTTTTCCTTTTTTTTCTCTTATCTTCCTCTTTTCAGCCTTTTCTCTATCCTTTCTTCCTTCATTCACTTCTTTTCTCTCTCCCTTCCTTTCCCCCTTACTCTTTCCTTTCTTCCTTCTCTCTCTCTCTCCTTCTATTTTCTAATTTATTTTTGCCATTTCAGTGTTTTGATGTTCTCTTGTGGGTCTGGTGAGCAAACCATTCATGTTTAGAATGGTAGCAATTATGAATATCATGGCGTGCTTTCAATGCAGAGTATGTGGGAAATGCATGGGGAAACTAGGTTGGAGTGCACTGAGCTATAAAGAAAAAGGAAGGTACAGTGCAAAATACATGTTAGAAAAGTAGTGCCACAGCTCTGAGGGTTTCGTCTGCTCTCCACCTATGAAGTACAATTCTATTTACTAAACTCTTTACATAGAGTCCTTTGTGCTCTTTGCTTATGCTCCCCTGAAATTATCTTTCACATCTTTTCCATGCAGCATTGGCCATGTAGAATAAAATTAAATAATAATAATAGTAATAAATATACATAATCCTTAAGCTTGTATTTTAAACCCCCTAAACCATTTTTATATTTAGTAGTTTAAACATAGTAACATTCATATGCAGCCCAAAGGCCAACTGCCATGCTAATGGAAGAAAAAGAGAGAAGGGAAAGCTATTTTGCACGTTTAGATGCTTTGGCTTGACTCCATTCCTGAATCAGAAATTCAATTGTAGACTGCTGATCCACAGAATTTGTCATATTTCATCAGACATCTCAAAAGAGTTCTTCTTGATGCACTGAATAGTCTTTCACGCCTACATAAAAATCATTTAAACCTCAGAAATAAATATAGCGACACTAAAGATTAATACAAGGAAAGGAAACAGATGCAGAGATGCATATGCTCCTGTGAATGCATATAAAAGTCCTAATTCTATTCATTACTTTAAAGTGCAAGTGAATAATTAGAATCAGAATTTAAATTTGATTTGTTTCTCAACTAATCTTTCACTAATCTTTATGTCAATCCAATTGAGATTTCACATACTGTAATAACAAAATAAAACACAGGCAATCACTTATAAATTGTAGTTATTAATTCATTTAAAGCATTGTGGTTCATGATATCTGAGTTTATAAAGCTGCTTTCCTTGGAATAAGGCATTTTCTTAATAACCACAGAAATGATGCTAAAATTGATCAATTGAAGTTGAACTCAATTTAGTACTTACATTACTCAATTTCTCTGTCTGGACATATTTTTCACTTTCAACAGAGAAAATAGCTTTTTAGTTTTGTTCAATAACATGCATAATGACCAGAATAATAAGTATTATTTTCTATTATTTTTAATATGTGCCAGACACAATTCAAGTTACTAGAGTGAACAAAATAGCTCTCAGGAGGCTTATATTCTGGTGGAAGAAAACAATAAAGAAATAAATGCCCTATGAGAGTGGTGGTGAGTACTCTGAAGATGAACAAGTCAGAGTGGTGGGTTCAAGGATATAAATAAAAGCAACAGGGCTGGTCAGAGAATGTGTTTCTGATAAATTCAGACAATTTATTTAAAAGTTACATGTCAAATTAAACAACATTATTTATATCATGAAAAAATGTGAGAAGGTCTAGCATTTCTTGTAATATGCAAGCTAACAGGCTGAATTTTGATTGTACCTTTTGATTATTCCTCCCATTGTTGTGACATTGTTTGTTGGAATTTAGAAGGTGGTGCCTGGTTTGGTATTACTTTCTTGGAGAGCACAAAGAGCAATCAGTTGTAGACAATCTAATTCTCAGTTTTACTTCCTTCCTTTGAAGTTCTAAGTATTTAAAAAGTAGCCTAAGAATCAGTTACCTCAATTTTACTTTTTCCTTTCTAACAGTCTGAATGTCCATGGTATTATTAAATGTTTAGCAGCAGAGGAACTGGTCCCCTTTCTCATTTTCACAAACTGATGAGAGTAAGAACTAGTATTGCAAAAATCACTCAGTTGACTGGAATGATGAATCTAACAGAACAAAATTCAGAAAGATACATGTAATTCTTGAGTACATGTATTTTTAATATCACCAATTACAAAAGTACTTCAAACTTGGTAAGAACTAAAAGTCTTATAAGGCTAATACAATACTAATACATATATAGAATCCATCCATAGAATCACAGTTTCATATCGTGAAAACAGATTCTGTTTGTCACAGATGTAACACCATTTCACCTATTCATCAATCCTAAATCCTGATATCTCAGATTAAAGCAGGGTTGTAAGGTTCCTCTCTCCCAGTGGGGACCTAGTATCCCTGCTAGGCACCATATAGTTCTATCACTGTACTTATTACCTCTTGGTGTGATTGCTGTGTGTTTCAGTTCCTAACCCTTCAATTTTGACCAAGGGCTTTTTGATGATAAGAATGTTCAGAATGTGCTTAACAAAGAGTATAAGATGGCTGCGATTTAATTAATGCAAAATGTAAAGAGATATTTGGGAACAATGCCATGTAAACCACAGTAAAAAGAAAGTGATGTTTAAAAGAAAACAAAACAAAATTACAGAGTACCAGTATAGTTACCTTTATATGTTGGAGGATTTTTGTGTGTAACTGTGAAAAAAAGAATGTATATTGTGTACTGGGATAGTAGCAGACTAAAATATGAGAGAGATTGACAAGTGGTTTCATGCAACAATAGAACAAAACAAGACTTTTAAATTAGTGAGATTCCAGTTGGTCAGAGCAAGCAAAACAAGGTGGAGTATGTGTCCAGAAGACTCCTGAAGAAAGAACTCCTGCCTTGAGTGGCAATAAATGGTGACTACCAGATTTCTTGTTGTTTTTCATCCTGTGACAGTCAGAAGTATGCATAGAAGTTTTAGAGTGAACATTCTGCCCCCAACACCAGCTCCAGAAGTTGCTTAAATAGAGGTAAACAAAATTAAAATAAGCAACAATTGTGGAAAATTACATAGAAGAAAAGTATTAATCAGGATGTGCCTTAAAGTGTGAAAGCACATTTTCACAAAAGAGCTCTTTACAGAGTACACAACTTATTAAGGAAAATAAAAAGAAATTTCTTGAGTGAAAGCTTATTTTTTTTATTTAAACATTTTGTTTTTACTATTCTTTAGAGTTATTCCAAGAAAGAAAAATAAAGGCATGAATAAGAGTGATTATTCTTCTTTCTGTAAATGTCTATTTGTTTAAAAATAGATTATTTGGCTTAATAGAGAAGTGAAAGCCCTGTTAGAGAAGAGCTACATTCATGTAAATATATGAGAGTTGTTTTAAAGATCAGATGGTGTGGTGACCTAGTAGAGGCAAGGAGTAGCATTGGATTCACTAAACCTGGATTATAAGTCTAACTTTCCTCTCTCACATAACCTTGAGAAAGCTAATTAACCTTTCTCTGCCTCAGGTTCTAGATCTGTAAATAAGGTAATGATATCCACTTCTTAGAATTGCTGGGATGGCTAAGTGTGACAATAAATACAAAGTACCTAGTGCAAAGTAGAAAATATGAGATACTGTAAATCAGTGGAATTAAGTGTTAATTACATGCACCAGTACTCTGACTTTGGCCTGCTAGATAACATTTTGTACTGCTTTAAATTAACCCCTGAGTGATTAGGATTGACTGTTTCCAATCTCCTTCCCTTGGAGATAATGATCTGAGTTGCCTTTTTGTATTGTCTCTTACTGTATTTTGATCATATATTTGAATATTAATCATGAGAAATCTAATGTAAAGGATAAAACCTCATTGAGCAACATTTTAACCTAACTGATCATTGTCTTGAAAGTTAACCAACATTCAAATATCTTAAGGAAAGCAGACCAAATATCAGGGGGTAAAGAACTGTTCGGAAAAGTGTCACAAATAGTTTATCTTGATTTTTTGGCATGTGGGGAAGGGAGAAACATGGAATCAGAAGAAAGCAAGGAGATAAAGGCTCAGAAACTGGAACTTATTAAAATAAAATATATACAAGTGTTTCTTAGTTGATCTAACCAGTTGCTAAATCGAAGTTTTAGGTGGACAGAGTGTCCATCCCAAAATCTTTATCTATACCCTTGTGATCACAAATAACACAAGACACCCTCCAAGCCACCATACATCTCCTACTGAGGCCATCATCTCTTCCACAAAATCCTTTAGACAATATATGAGACTATTTTAAGTTTATAGATTACTAATGTTGACCTACACTGGGAGTAGAAAGATACTAACACTTTCAAAATTTCACCACAGATGTGTTGTATATTTTAAATTGATCGTGTGTTTTTTCAAATGAAATAAGATTAACTTAACTCCTCCTATTTTATTCTCAAATATATTTTGAAGATTAATACAATATTTTTATTAATGTCTTCCATTATTTTCTACCAAATATGTTTGCCAAATGAACCCTTGTAATATAATGTTTAGTATTCTTTTAAAGCATTCACAAGGTATTTATAATAATTCTATATTCCAGTTATCTAGTATTAAAATAGGAACATCTCAAGAGATAAATAAAATAAGAACATCTCTCTTGAGATGTTCTCTCTGACAAGTAGCAGAACACTTGAAATGAGTCCAAAAATCTTCTCATCAGTTTTTATCATGGTTTTCCAAACTTTGAGAATTATATAACCTGGATTGGTTTTTGGAGGAAGGATGAAATTTTGTATGGTATATATTTGCATGTGGCCATCTATGTTATTTCTGAGTGACAGCCAAGCTACTGTTTCATGTTTCATTTTGCAGTATTTCATTTTGCAGTTTCTGTGAAACTGAATGGAGCATGTCTCTCTTTGATAAAGAATTATCCAATTCCTTTGCCTTGTGTAAAATTTAAGAATGCTTTGACGTTAGATGAATAGTACAGGGAAAACATAGTAACCATAATATATATAACATATATTTCAAAAGAAAGCCTGAGTATTTCCTATTGCAATGAGGTTCTTTGTAGGTCTAGTATAAAACAATGAAAATTTTGCTTCTTGATATTTAGAGAATCAGTACAAAACTGTAGCAATGGAGAAAGTTATTTAGAATTAATCAGAAAATGTGGGTTTGTATTATTTGATATTGGTTACCTCACTTCTCTGGGCACTAAATTTTCAATATATTCCTTCTCTGGAGTTCCTTGAATAACAGTTTTGATAATTGGAATTTATAGTGGTCTATATACCAGATAAAGATTGTTTGGAGTGCATTTTCCATTACCAGCAGGTCAAAGTTAGTAGCTTAGAATGTGATACCAATAATTTCCTGATGGTGACACAATATAATGAAAAAAAATCTTGCTAGAACTTCCTATAAACCAGATAATAGATTCCAAATATGTTGCTCCAAAATGATATAAATTTTCTCTGGGCATCTATATATTGACTGCTTTAGATGTCTCTAAGTAAGAAATTCAGTGGTACAGACGTGGTTGCAATCAATTTTAAGGGAGAAGGATCTTCAGTACTTCTGATGTAGGAAAATTCCATTTATAATCATAAAATGTTAACCACCTAAATGCAGAAATGTATAATTAAAGTGTCAAAAATATAGCTTCTAGGAGACTCTGATTATTATTGTAAATTATAAATTTAATTACAATACTATTAGTAGCATGCTAGATTGACATAACATAAAGCCAATTAATATAAATTTTAATTAAATCTAAACTATTAATAAAGACCTATATGATTTCTTGAAATCAAACTTAAATGTTAAAAATATTAGAAAAACATATTTTTCCTTTATTTGTTCATATGTCAATAAATAAATATCTACATTCTGGCTTCACTCATTCATCTCTGGCTTAGAGACTCCTAACCTGTAAGAACACAAAGGCCAAGTGAGCATTTTATGTTTCATAAATAACTACTTCCATGATTTTCTTCTGAGACAGGTAACAAGGATGCAAATCAATACTAAATATAATAATGTTTCTTAAAGAATGATCATTGAGCTATACCAAAGGAATTATCAGTTGGTGGAAATCATTCTATTGCTGCTGGCTATAAGTTGAGTTAACATAGTATTCAGAGAAAAACACAGAAAAATGAATATTACAATTGGAATTTTAAGGACACAGCTGCTCTTATCATTTGCTTGCCTGGTCCTGAATCTTGGCTTTTCTCTTCTCTTTCAAATTTTTCTTTTCTCCTCTTCAAAACCCAATTTCTGTCATTCTTCAACATTTAAAACAATTCTCCATCCTCCTCTGATGACTTCAGTCTGGGAGAATGTTTCCTCTCTGTGCATTTGTAGCTTGTATCCTTAAGTCTCACTTGGTAATCAACATCCATTTGTCTTCCCTTTGGCTCTTTTGCTTCCTTTTGCAATGTACTTGTTGCTTTTCTCAGTGTGTTCACCATCTCTTCCTCCTCAACTCTCTTTACCTTTTGTTTGACTTCACTACAACACTCTACTGATTTGTCTAAGGTCACCTGCATTTTCTTAACTGAAAATGTCAAGGACAACATCAATTACATTTCTTAAGTCATAAAGAGTACTAAAAAAAATACTTGACCAAAAATGTTCTCATCCCTTGCTCTCAGCTTCCAGGGTTGCCTTTTCACTCACCACTATTTGTGTAGCACTGCTTCTTCCTGAAGTTTTCATAGTGCACTTCTGTCGTCTTACCATATACACTACTTCTCAGTGCTCTCAGCCGGTATCATGGCTAGTTCTACCTTTTATTTATGATTTCAGCATACTCCTTAAGTTTCATTACTATGTATTCAATCACCTAATGGACAGTTTCTTTTGAATATTGAACAGATTTTTCAGAAATACTACAATCTGCTCATTTTCTCTTCATGGATTTTCTCTACTTCCATATATCTTTGTGCTTTCCTTATTGTTACCCTTACCATACTGGACTATAATTTACTCAAATATGTTATAGGATAGACTTCCATTGCTTTTGAAGAATAGAGATACTAGTTGTAGAGATGCACCTGGCATTTGGTAAGCATCCAGTCAATATTGAATGAATGACTGTGAAATCCTGAAGACTTTGAGTGATACATTTCCCCCCTCTCTATATTCAGTCAATCAAATCATGACACTTTTATTTCTTATGTCACAGGATAAAAATAATTCATATGAAAGTATCCAAAACCTTGTCCTTCTAACAAAAAATGTAACATATTCACCCTTTCCATTTTTTCCTAAAGAAGGACATCTAGCTTTCCAAATGTGAGGTTAATTGATCAATACAATAAGTTCTTAGGAAGAAAGCAAGAGGAGGGAGAGAAGAAAAACTGTGAAATGTTTGGCAGAAAGGAAGTATTGTCATGGGAGGATTTTCAAAGTAGCCTTGAGGAGCAGAGGAATTAAAGATTAGAAAAATATGCTAAGTGAAGCTAGCCAATCCCTAAAAAACAAATGCCAAATGTTTTCTTTGATATAAGGAGAGTAACTAAGAACAGTGTTGGGAGGAAGAGCATGAGAAGAAGATTAACATTAAACAGGGGTGAGAGGTAGGAGGGAAAAGGAAAGAGAAGGGAAATTGCATGGAAATGGAAGGAGACCCTCAGGGTTATACAAAATTACATACAAGAGGAAGTAAGGGGAAAGGGGAAAAAAAAACAAGGGGGAGAAATGAATTACAGTAGATGGGGTAGAGAGAGAAGATGGGAGGGGAGGGGGAGGGGATGGGGGATAGTAGAGGATAGGAAAGGCAGCAGAATACAACAGACACTAGTATAGCAATATGTAAATCAGTGGATGTGTAACTGATGTGATGCTGCAATCTGTATCCGGGGTAAAAATGGGAGTTCATAACCCACTTGAATCAAAGTGTGAAATATGATTTGTCAAGAACTATGTAATGTTTTGAACAACCAACAATAAAAATTAAAAAAAAAAGAATAATTACAAACTTTGAGATATCACACAGATTCTGGATGCTGTAAAAATCTCTTTTTTTTAAGGGTTGTATATTATTTGTAGTTTTTGATGTTTTTTTCTAATGGCAAATAAAAAATTTTTGTGTTGGAAAAAAAAAGAAAAATAGATATTTTGGAAGTGTTATTTTGTTTTATGAATTGGAACTATATAATGTTGTTTAGGAATTATGAGTGAGGAACATAATTCCTTTTCAATAAATTATTGTGGCTCTCAAACTGTGCTTCTTAAATGCATCCTCCTGGGCTACAAACACAGGGCTACAAATTTCTAAGAACCAGAACGTTATACGTAAATGTCATGAATCAGCTTGCTCTTTTCTTTAATAGACTTTATTTTTAGAACAGTTTCAGGTTCCCATAAAAAGTGAGCACAAGGTAGTGTTTCTGTAGACACTTCCCACTCCAAATTCATAGCACTCCCTATGCCACCGACATCCCTTAAAATCAATGAACACTGACACCTCATTATTACCTGAAGTCTGTAGTTCACATCGTGGTTCACTCTTGGTGTGAAGTGTTCTATGGGTTTTGACAATGACATGCATCAAAGTATTAAATAGTATAGTTTCAAGTCCCTAAACTTCCCCTGAGCTCCCCTCTCTACTCTCCTCCCTTTCTTTCCCTATTCTCCAAACTTCTAACAACCACTGATCCTATCTCTGTTTTCATAGTTTTGCCTGTTTGGGAATTTCATATAATTTCAATCACAAATTATGTAGCATTTTCAGATTTTCATTTAGCAATACTTATTATATATTCTTCTATGTGTTTTGTGGCTTAATTAATAAATTATTTCCTAAAACTGAATAAGTTTTATTATACAGTCATGCCAAAATTTATGTATCTGTTCCCCTACTGAAGGACATCTTGATATATTCTGAACTTTGTCAACTATGGATGAAGCTGCTACAAAACATCCATATGAAGCTTTTTATGTGGACTTAACTTTTTAACTCATTTCATATAGTCCAGGGGACCATAATTGCTGGATAAGAGATGATGTTTAGCTTTGAAAGAAACATCCAAAATGTCTTCCCAAGTGACTTACATTTTTCATTCCCACCAGTAAAATATGAGAATTCCTGTTGTCCTACATCCTTCCCAGCTTTTGGTGTCTTTAGTATTTTAGATTTTAGCCATTCAAATAGGTGTGTAGTGGTATGCCACATTGATATTTTAATTTGTAATTTCATAATGAAATACTATGCATAGCATTTTCTTACATTCTTATTGGCCATTTTTACTTCTTCATTAATGGCATGTCTGTTTAAGTCTGCTGTTGCCCATTTTTAAATTGGGCTATTATTTTCTTATTGTTGAATTTTAAGAGTCATTTTTAAAAAATATTTAATTTTTAGTTGTATATGGACATAATACCTTTATTTTATTTATTCATTTTTATGTGATGCTGAGCTTAGAACCCAAGGCCTTGCATGTTCAAGGCGAGCGCTATGCCACTGGGCCACAACCCCAGCCAGAGTAATTTTTTTATAATAGTTCTTTACCAGCTATGCCTGCTGAAATACTTTCTGTCAATTTGTAGTTTCTCATTCTCTTGACAGTAGCTTTCACAGTGAAAGTTTGTTATTTTAATAAAATCCAAATTATCAAATCTTTCTTTCATGAATTCTTTCTTTCATTTTTATGTCTAAAAAGTCATTGTCAAACCTAAAGTCATCTAGTTTTTCTCCTTATATTGTAAGAGCACTGTAGTTTTATATTTTACATTTATATTTAGGTAAATGTACTTTGCATTTTAAAATTGTCTCTGCTCCATTTGAGTTGATTTTTGCAAAGGATACAAGTTCTGTGTAGCCATTTATTTTTTTCATGTAGATGTCTAATTGCGCCAGCGCCATTTGTTGAAAAGTCTATACTTCTCCATTGAATTACCCTTGTGCCTTTGTCAAATATCAGTTGGCCAGATCCTGTAGATTTGTTTTTGGGCTCACTACGCTGTTCTATTGATCTACTTGTCTTTTTTTTTTACACTGTCTTGATTACTGATACTTGATACCACACTGTCTTGATTACTGTTCCTGTGTAGTAAGTCTTGAAGTTTGTTAATTTCAGTCTTCTGACTTCATTTTCCTTCAGTATCAAATTGGCTATTGCTGGTTTTTTGGTCTCCATTATAAACTTTGTTTGGCTTTTTAAAATCTTGATTTCTGTTTTCTTAAGTCTTTATATGGACTATTGTAATCAGTTCTTATTCAGATTCTGGCCTCACATCACCAATCCATCCTCTTACTCCTGCAAAAAAATAACTTTCTAAAGGTTAACATTTATCATGCCAGTCTTCAAATTAAAGTGTTTTGGTAATTTTCAGAACCCTAAGACTATTTGAACTCAACATTTCAAATTAGTTATTGGTGTTTTTCATTGTCTACCTACTTTTTCAATTCAGTTTCTACACTTTTGTCCCTCATTATCTTCAAAGGGTTAATTCCAGATTCCCCTACATACTAAAATCCATAGATGCGCAAGTCCTTTATATAAAATGGTATAATATTTGTGAAAAATGATACACATCCTCTCAGAATACTTGAAGTCATCTCTATATGTTCTATAATACCTAGTCCAATATAAATGTTATGTAAATAGTTGTTATGATATATTGTTTATGGAATAATGATAAGAAAAAATAAGTCATGTTCAGTAGAGACACAACTATTATTGTCCTAACTACAAAGAACACAAACAAGATACCAGGGAGAGAGTACTCAAGCAACAAGTGATTGAGACAGACTGAGAATCTGTGAAATGACAGGAGGCTACAGTTTTGGTTGCCTACAATATCATTTCATTCATATGGATAGAAAAGTGCTCTGGGCATAGCATATTCATTTTGCTTTTAGGAATTTTATTGAATTTTGTTTCCAAAGATGTTTGCTATTCAGCTGGTTATGCAGTACGGATCCCTTGTATTCCCTTATAAGATGAAGTAAAGACACTGGTAGTAGAAAGGAACAAAACAGCAAAATCCTTGCTTCAGAGAACTTATCCTGTAATGACACACAAATCTAAGAGTAATATAAGTTACATGCAAAATAGATTGTTAAAATCACACATACACATACACTTGTGCACTTGAGACTAGGGAATGTTGGGAAGAGCTTGCATTTTACATTGGGCAGTTAGAAGCAGCTATAATGAGAATATTAAACTAGGTAAGAGACTACAAGAAGTGCGAACATGCCATGTGACATATGAAAGACAGATATTCTAGACAGAAAGAAACGAGTGCAGAAACCCTGAGGGAGGCATGAAAAGAATACAGTATGTGCAAAGAATAATGAGAGGTCCAGTGGTATGTTGAAGAGAATTCAGTAACAAGAAGTACTAGGATTTGAGGTGGAACTGTGTAGACTACTTTATGAATTTGGCTTTCACTCTGAATGAAATGGTGGCAGTGGGGTGGCTTGCTTTTGGGGATAGGGTGTTGATCAAAGGAGAAGCATTGCAAAATGAGGTATTTGGAAAGTGTATTGAAGGGGGAAAAAAAAACTGCCATGGAGCAAGGGCTAGGACAAAGATCTATTAGGAAGGTATTTCAACAATTCCATGAGAAATTATGCTAATTTGAACTAGGATGATTCTGAAAAAAAGTTAACATCTAGGTATATTTTACTGATAGAGTCAATGAATTAAATATCTGGTGGGTCTGTTGGGAAAGAAAAACAGAAGACAATGACTAACTAAAAGGGGTATGTGTCTGTGTATGTGTGTCAAGCAAAATAATGGACCTGCGATTTACCTTCATGGGAAACTAGTGAGAGAAATCAGTTTAGGGATAAGGAAAATAACAAACCATCAAGTTTGATCTTGTTTAAGTTTGAGATGTCCATTTGATTTCCAAGTGGAAATACCAATTAGGCTGCTGAATACAGGAATTGATAAAATATTTAGGTGGATATGTAAATTTTGTAGTCAGCTTATTGAAGGTAGTATTTAAAAATCATAAGATGATGTGAGATCAACAAAGAAGTGAAACAGGAAACAGAAGAGGTCTCAAGAATAAGCCCTTTGGAACAATACACATTGAGGATAAAGAGATGGAGAAGAACCAGAAAGTGTAACTAACAAATAGTTTTTAAAAAAGAAAAAAAAAAGTATGATTTCTGGAAAGCCCAGTAAAAACAGTATTTTGTGTGTGGAGGGGGGGAGCAAGGACAATCAGTAGTGTGAAATGCTTTATAATCATATTTTACAAGATGGAGTTTCTTTGTGACGTTTAAATAGAGAAATTTTTATGAAGTGGTGAGGGTGAGCCTGAACGCAGGAGGCTCTAGAAATAATTGAAAATAGCATTTCAGAGACTTGCTATAAAGTCTGTTGCTTCTGCCATACCATCTAGAGCATTGATTGATTTTCTAATATTTAACCAACCTCATAATCCATAGCCACTATATTATTTTGCTAAGGCTGCCATAACAAATCATTATAAACCCCATGGCTTAAATGACAGAAATTTTTTTCTCAGTTCTGAAGGCTAGAAGTCTAAGGTCAAAGTGCCTTGAGGACCATTGTCCCTCAAAGTGTTAGGGAAAGATGGGCCCTAGGCCTCTCTTCTGGCTTCCAGAAGTTCCCTGGCTTGTGGAGGTATAATTCCAATCTTCACATGGAATTTTCCCTAAGTTCTTATCTGTAAAATTTTGCCTGGGAAACAATTGGATTATGAACTTACCCTACAGTATAAATTAATTTTAATTAATTACATCCGTAATACCCTATTACAATCTGAGGTACTGGGAGTTAGGACCTCAACACATGAATTTATAGGGGTTACAATTCAATCCTTAATAACCACATCCAAATTTATTATGCTATTTTATTCTTATAGACAGCCATTTGATTTGTAAATACTTCGGTTGAGTATTTTGCATCTTATAAACATTGTATATATTGACTGTGAGTTCCCTTTTTGTATTGACCCTCAGTTTTTACTATCAAGATTATGTTAGTCTCCAAAAAATGAGGCTGACAGGTATTACTCTTTAACCATTCATCTGAAAACAGATTGTGTTAAATTAGAATTATTTATTCTTTGAAAATTTGACAGAATTTTCTGGTAGCATCAGTACCTGCAGGTTTCTTTATGGAAAGACTTTTTGAGTTATTTTATTTTGCTTAATCATTTTGAGCCTTCTTTTAATCTTTAAAATCATATTAAAATACATTTTCTAGGATCTTCATATGCTTAAACATATTTAAAATTAAATTTTTTAATAAATTCATCAATAAGTTTTTCTTTTTAATGTCTGAAGTAAATATGCTTATAGGCTCTCTCTGATTCCTATAGTTCTGTGTGATTTTTCTCATTTGTCTTAATTTTAGCAGAGTTTTGTCAAACTGATTTTCCTTTTAAAAGATTGCACTTTGGGTTATTTTTTCTTTACTGTGTTTTTCTATCTGAACTTATCTTTGTTAATTCTTTCCTCCTGCTATCTTTGTTATCATTTTATTGCTTTTCTTTCCTAGCTTCTTGAGATGAACATTTACATTAGTAACTTGTTAACTTTCAGAGTTTTCTCTTTTAAGGTACAGTATCCTAAGGCTCTAAATGCTTTAATCCATAAGTTATTTAGAATTATGGGTATTTTTAGAATTATGTTTTTAATAAAGTTTGTAAAATTTAAAATATATGGAAATTTTCCAGTGAGTTTTATTATTGGTTTCTAGATATATTACATTATGGTCAAAGTACATGTTACATGTAATGTTTAGTCTTTGAAATTTATTAGTACTTGCTTTAGGGCAAGTAATTTTTTATAAAGATCTCCAAGTTCAATATGTAATACACACCTGTTGAGTGTCAAATTTTAAATATGTCTTTTAGATCAAATTTGTTAGTTGTGTTGCTTAGGTCTTCTTTATCCTTAATACTGTTCTATCCAGTTTTTCAGTAATTCTTGAGGTGTTATAAATTCTTCCTCTATAATTGGAAATCTATAAATGCCTTTTGAATTTCTGCCTGTTTCTGCTTTACACTTTTGAGTCTGGGATATTAGATGCATACAAATTTAAATTTCAATGTCTTACTGATGAACTATTGTCACAAAATAGCTCTGTATCTCCAGTAATTCTTTATGCTAACAAATCTAATTTTTTTCACTATATACATTTATCAGCTTTCCTTTTCATTCCAATATTTCTGGCATCTTTTCCCATATGTTTACTTCCACACATTCATTTATGCCTTTTAAAATAGGCATATCCTTGTCTTTTTAAAGTCAATCTGCCAATTTTTGTTTTTAAAAGGTAATTTAGTTCATTGAATTTTCATATAGTTAGTACCATAAATAGATCTATTTACTTTCTGTTTTCTATTAGTCCTATTTGCCCTAGGTTTATTTTTCTCTCCTATAGTCTTTGTATAAGTTGAGTGTTTTCCCTTTCATTTCATTTTTCTCCACTACTAATTTTGCAGTGGTGTATGTGTATGTGTGTGTGTGCGTGTGTGTGTGTATTCCATATTGATTTCACTAGAAACTACAATATTTATACCTGACTCACTAGTAGCTGAAATGAATTAATATAACTTTCTTCCCAGAAAATGTAGGGTTCATAGAAAAATTTTATTCTCTTTATCCCTTCGTACTTTTAAACATTTTCCTTATTTATTTCAATTAGACTTTGATTTTATTTGTAATCTCTCAAGGCTTTCTTATTATTTTGCAAGTTCAGGTTTATCTGCATTAACTCACATAGCCAGTGTACTTTTTCTTTACTTATGCCCAGAAACTTGAACACTCCTATGTTTGAGAAATTCATAATCTGGTGAATTTCCATTTCAAATACTGACATTAAATAATAATCTTCTATGCCCCAAAGCTGTGTTATGGACATGACAACTAAAACTGTGTAATTTGATAGATCACTAGCGACTTCCTGACTGGGTCCAGTCAGGAGGTGGGTTCAGACCAAGTTCTCTGTAGATCAGATGTCCTCACCTACACCCCTGCTCTAGGGGTATCAGTAGCAGCAGAACTGGAAGAACTGCCCAGATCCCAATACTGGCAATGCCGAGTGTGCAGTAACCATTTCTCAAACTGGATTTTTATGATGTATGTGTGTGTCTGTATGTTCATGTGTGTACACATGTAACCTTATCCTTAACTTGAGTGTAATAATGGAACCAACTCTAATTAAGGACTGTTTTCTGCATTGCATTTTCTTTTATTATTTGGTCATTTGCATCCCAATTATACTTTGCATCTTATATTTTCATGTTATTCAGTATTTATCTATGACAAAGTCTGTGGTAGATATTGAACAAGATTTTTTAGCTCCTAAAACAACTTAAATAAGATTTTAATGACTAATTTAGGGAAGGCAACTTTGAAGAAGAACTCAAAACACGAATAGAAATAGTCCTTTATATGTTTATGCATTTTACTCAAGATGATTAATCTGAGTATATTTCATTGCATGCACAACCTCCTAATGATCCATTATCTTTCAAATCATCTGCAAAGCAGCTGCATATGAACAGACATTTTTGCAAATTCTCAGGTAAATGATAAATTATAATGGAAGCACATAATGTTACAACTGTAAGATATAACTAGAGCAGTAGAATTTAGTATACAGAAATCCTCCTTTGCAAATAAATCATAATGCCATCCTAAATGGAAATTATAATGAAAATTTTATGTCAAATATATTTCTTGTACTTTATATTTTAACTTTATAACTGAGAAATAGAATAAATTAGAGGACAACCTAAATCACAGTATACACATTTCTTTTCTAAGCAACTTTTACTATTCTTTTTATGTTAATTCTCTATTCCTAAGTTATTTTATACTGTTGATTAAGTATATTTAGATATCATGTATTTTTTAATAAATGAAATTATTGTACAGGCATATTTGCATAACAGAGAAATCTAAACCTGATCAGTAAATCTATTTCACAAAAACCAATGCATTTTATTTTATTTATTTAAGAAACCAAATAAAGCTATGCAAGATAAATTGTAATTTGGAACCATGATGCGACAAAGTTGATTTTATACATATTTAAGTTATAGGTATTATACTTTGTTCCCCTTAAGAAAAATATTTAGAGTTTAAAATTTCACAAAAATTAGTGTAATGTTAAACAAAGCCTATGTTATATTGATTCCTTGATTGTGCATAATAGCAACAACAAAAAAGAAAATGTGTATAAAAAATAGAAATAAAAGTGCAGAATCAGGAAGCCACCAAGCAATATTAAATTGACTATTCACTAGAAATTTAAGAAAGAAAACTGACTAAAATACATTTGGTATGGAATCAGTATATTACTAGTAATTTAACATTAGGATTCACTGATCTTTCCCTGATTGTCAACAGCATGATAATTGTTCTGAAAGTGTGGTTACCTACCCTTTCTGGACTCATCTAGTAAGTACTTTCTTGTGTTTAGTAAGCTCTGTGGAGAACAGGTGTTGTGTGTCTATTTTTGCAATTAAAGCAAGAACATATCTCCCTCTAGTGTTGGAAAAGTTAGGACACCCAAAGATTGTTTAGCAATAAATATGCATTTTGAAAAGCAAGTATCTTATTTTCCCTTACAAGAAGAAAAAGGAAGAGAAGGAGGAGGAGGAGATCTACCAATTTGCTAGTCTTAGAAAAAGAAATGACAAACATAATTGATTAACCTGTTTTTATGGCCTGGGTTGTAAAAAATGTTGACAAGATTGAAAATAAATTAATAACAAATTAAAATAAAGTAATAATAAATTAAATAGATTATTTAATATTTTGCCTGTTCTCGGTATTAGTTACATAATTTTTCATCATAGTTGTATTTTACAACATTTGTAAGATAAATTGCAACATATTGCTTCTTAGGCTTATAATTATTTTATTTTGCATTTTATTCTTAAAAAATTAGCTTTAAATATATTTTTTAAAAATTATTAAAATGTAAAAAAAAATATGGAGTATGAGTCACTTAACTAACAGAGGTGATTTTATGAGTCTTGGGTAGCCAGACTCTGTGTCTAGTAAAAAGTATATTACCTTCTTTAAAATACAAAGCAAACAATAGAATGAAAAGTCTCTTAGAATAAGTTTCCCAGAAAATAACATAAGTTGAAAGTTAATGATTGATGTATTAAGGACAACATGTATATAATTGTATTCAAAAGATAATCTGAGGCTTAAAAATAAATTCTGTGATAACAAGAACATTTAAAATCAGTTAAGAAGATAGACCTTATTTAGTATGCTTATCCAAATAAAACATAAAATAAAAATAAACAGATATTATATTCTAGGAGAAAACATGGTGATATTATTATGATCCAATTTTCTAAAGACCTCTACATTCTGTGGGGACCAATGAAGTTTACTTAATAAGAGCCCACACATTATTGACTCTTCCTTTTCCTGTCATACACAAAATCATCTGCAAATCAAACAGATAGGCATGTGTTTGCCACATTCTGAACATAAATTGTTCCGTGATGCCAGGACCTGTCTCAGTGGTAAACAGAGCTTAAATTTTGTACCTGAGCAACCAAGTATTTGGTGTTTTCAAAGAATGATTTTCATATACATCTGTACATAGATACATAAAATCTGACTCATGTATCATCATCAGAACCAACTGGTGCATTGTAGTGGCCTACTTACAAGTAAACTTAGAGATAATTTGGTGCAATTGATTTTCCAATTTTCAAAAACTTATACTTGAATTCAGAGATAATTGCTCCAATAGAACTATTACAAATATTATAACATGGAATATCAAAGAACTAAGTCAAGATAAGTATGCATTTACTGAATTTTTAATTTACTTATGTTAAATTAAACGGAAAGTAGGAAAGCTTATTGTGAAAGGAGAAATTTAATGCCTAGGCTAGGCTGTTGAAAATGTACCCATGATCTTCTTGCGAAGACATATAAATCAGTTAAAATAAAAAATAAGTGTGTTACAAAGAAAAAAGAGATAAGGACGATATATTTTTTCAGAGATTCAGAGGAAAAAACTATCATAGAATGAAAATTATAGGGTTTTAAAATTTGAATCAAATGGTTTTCACACACCCATTTAAAAAGTTTTCTTTTTTGCATTGCTATAAAAACAGTACACAATTCTTTTAGAAAATTTGAATGATACACAAAATTATAAGACAGAGAAGACAATTGTTTTTGATGAGCATCCATACATATCTCCCCTTACCAATACATATTGGAAATAAAAATATAAAAATTTCTAAGTTTCTTCATTTCTATGATGAAAAACTGAAAGTCAGACTTATGTGACCATTCTCCACCTTCTAAGTTTCTGTAGAAGACAACATTTGAGTTACACCTTGGGACAGAGAAAGAAGATGAATGTATGCAAGATATGAAGAAGTATTATTGATTTTGCATGATTGTTTTTGCATAACACACTGGGAAATTTAAGAAGTGCTGATGATTCACTTCTGAATAAATCACAGTTACTGCCTTAGTTGAAATCCAGGGGTAATTAGTTAATCGAATTGTACCATGATAAAGACTGCATGACAGTAAAATTGAGACCTGCTCACTAAGTAAACCAGCTTCTTCTGCTTGGTTGGGGTGAGTTTCTTGAGGTGGTTTTGCCTAAGCTAAATTCCTAAAAATGACTAAGCTGGTAAGGTGTAGAAAAAGGAGATACATTGGTCATTCCAGAACTGCAAAAATAACAAGTTAAAAAAATTTTTCAAGAGGGAATTTTTCCAAAAAACTTGACTCTTAAACTTGAAGAGAATGGTTAAAGTTAAAGCAGTTGCTTGTACTGGAGGTAGGGGTGAGTGTGGTGAGAAGTTTGGGGAGTGAGTTAAACCTGAAATAAAACCAGGCCCAGGCCAATAAACTAGGAGTAATGAGTGAGCAGTTGACACAAAAGACAGGCAGATAGTAAAATATTGTTATTACCAAATTAAATATATGTAGGTGCTCTTTATGTTCAATTAGTAACAAATCATTCTTTCTAAGTTTTGAATAAACTTCCCCATAAGATAAAAGTTGAAGTTCAGGAGAAATGATAGGGGTAAAAGGAAAAGATTGGTATTAGGAAGAGATACACGTTTTCCATGTTATCAGGAAACAAGTGAAGTTCAGAGAAAATTCCTTGGGTTTGGGATACACTAGTGGGAGGGGCTCAGCTTCTCTCTTTAGATGATTTGGAGTCATTTAACCCTCATTTTCTTTTTCCTTTATAAAGCAGACTGTTGGATAGTGGGGTTACCAGGCTTAGAATATTGGGAAAATCATCAAAATATAACAAGTCAGGAGAGATTGTAATAGAAAAAAGAAAATGATGGATATAAGGAGTTCTTAATTATGGCCCTTTTACTATAACTAGTTATGTCATAATTTCAAAAAAGGTGAGAGAAAAGTTATATTTTCTTTGTGATCACAATTATACAAAATCAAATTACAGCTGTGCACTGTGGAACATACCTAAAATCCCAGCAACTCCGGAGGCCGAGGAAGGAGGATCACAAATTCAAAGCCAGCCTCACCAATTTGGCAAGGCCTTAAGCAAGTTAGACTCTGTCTCTAAATAAAATTTTTAAAAAAGAATGGAGACTTGGCTCAGTGGTTAAGCCCCCTTGGTACCAAAATAAACAAACAACCACAACAAAAATGCATATAGAGTAAGTACCAGAATAAAAACATGCATTAAGCATTATTTATTTTATTTTTAAATTTCTGGGTTTTAAAACTTTCCCACTGATTTCATTGTATGAAATACACCCACATTTTGTTAAGAAAAAAAAAGTAGTATGAGATTTTAAAACTATTTTTAAAATCACTTTGTTAAGCAGGACAAATTATACAAAAGAGCCTGCTTTCAAGAGAAAACTGCTAATAAGATTATATCTAAACAAGAAGGTGTACCATAATATTGTATTCTTCAGTCACCTTTTGTAGCTTCCATATAAACTGTTCACATGGAGAGAAAGGAAAATGAAAAATGAGATACAAAATGGAAACATTGCTGCATAGATTGACTGATTAATGCCTACATTCTTCACATTAAATCCATTAGCACAAGCTTTAAGTCAGTAATTTAAAACCCATCCACTGGCAAAGGAAAAAAAAAAGGACTTTCAGGAATTAAAGAGAAATAGTAAATAAAGAAAAGAAATAGATTAAAACAAAAGAACTTAGGTTTTTTGATGACCATATGAGATACAGTTGAATTTTCAAATTTACCTGGCAAATAGTAGGATCTTAATAAATGTTCATACATTTATTTGTTCAATGGATGCTAGATGAATGGATTTATTTCTCACATAAAAGAAAAAGCAGGAGAAAATCCAAGACCAAACTGAATTTTAGATAGCCTATCTGGTTCTTTTTTGATTCTGAATGTCACACTGAAAATATTATTCCACATCTATACAAAATGAGACAAATGGCTGAGATCTATCACAGAGTCATCTCTAGGTTCTAAGGGAATCGTCTAGATTCAGGAATCCTTAGGACAGATACAGGCATCCCAAAATTTTTAAGTCTATTTAATTCTGTCCCATACATTCTGGAGATATGATTATCATTTCAGTAATGTTAAGGGTTGAAGTTAATGATAAAATCTTAATTTTAAAAACAAATGACAAGTTTCAAGCAGTGATTGCTAGACCTCTAAACTTGGCTGCAGATAGTATTTCTGCCCTCATATCTAAATTTTGTATGGCTGCCAGACATGGTGTTGCACTCCTGTAATCCCAGCAGCTCGGAAGGCAGGAGGATCACAAATTTAAAGCCAGCCTCGGCAAGTCTCTAAGCTTGGTGAAACCCTGTCTCAAAATAAAAAATAAAAAATAAAAAGGAATGGTAATATGGATCAGTGGTTAAGGACTCCTGAGTTTAATCCCTAGTTCTAAACAAATAAATGAATAAATTTCATATGGCAAAGCAGAACCAACATCTATGCAGGTGTGTCTATTCTCAAGGTCCTTATGTTTTTGTAATAAACAAGATGAATACATCGATATTTGCAGTTTGATTTTAATATAAATGCACCCTTTCTTTTAAAAATCATGTTGTTCCCTGCTTTAGAAAACAAGACCTAAGAAAATGGTAAATAGGCACTTTATGTAACTGCAGAAAATGGAGATAAAAGAAATCTCCTGACATTTACTCTTCTATTTACTGAGTTGCCTTTATAATCTTTTGAAGTGTGAACATAGCTGATAGCTCAGAGCTATGTACCTAGTATAATATTATGTTACAATATAATATAGGGGTGGTAATGTCATCATTATGTTTGAAATGACACTTTTAGGAGCTTGTACTGGTAAAAATATACACTTTGGGGACTAAAAGAAATTTATATTATGTCACTAAAATCAAGAAAATATGAAGTGTATAAAAGTTAGGTGATAATCAACTGGTTATTTACAGGAGTAGAAAAGATTATTTTTCAGAATATCATAAAGTAGCATGCTAATTTGATTCTGATTAAATGTAACAGTTACTCATGACTTTGTACCTTCATTTTGGAAAAAAAAATAAGTTGTGATTTATGTAAGCGTAAAATTTGTTGTTGTTGCTTGAAAAAATATCAGAATATAGTGTGGCCTAGAAGCTGAAAGGAACTTCCAAGGATTTAAACCAGTTGATATCAACCTAGACCTAATTTCTATTGAATAAATTCAGAGTATTTTCAGAAACTACTCAGAATTAAGAGACCACATTGATTTTTAGCTAAAACCTATCATATTTATAATATTCTTAAAACGATGTTAAATACTTTGAATCATGTGTTCCCTCTTGATTACTGTTTCTCAAACGTACTTGACCCAGCATAAAAAATAAACTTATATTAGGATCCAGATACACATATACACACATGTAAAATCACACAACTAACAAGCTAAAGATTTATAATAGAATACTTATAGTACTTGAAATATGTCAATATGTCTATTCTGTTTATTTCATTTCATTTATGTACTGGAGACCTGTGATTTGAAAAATATAACATTTCCTTGTAAGAGAAATATAAATTTGGAAACTCACACCAAAGTACTGCTGATATATGGGAACAAAGGGTTAAATGTTTATATTACAGATTTTTATTTAAAAAAAAACTGTTTCATTAGTATGAGATAAGAGTCGATTCTTTACATGATTTCTGAGAGCAAACAAATACTCATGAAATATGTAGAAACAAAGTAATTGATCAAATATTCTTCCCTTAGGTACCGGGAAAAGTCAAAACTGGTCAAATTACAGCAAATGTTTAGGTCATCCCCACTCATAAATAGCATTTTTTTATATTGATCCGCTTCTATATTTTTTTCTGTATTTTTGGTAGACATTTCTATCTTTGAATGTTTGAATTTATAAACTTGAAATAAAACTTGCTGATGTGGTTAAATTATTTAATTACGCTCAGTGGCAAATGGTTGGCTTCATCTAACTTGTTGATTTTTCTCAACTGGAAGAACATAGAACCCCAGCCCAGGATCACAATTATTTAGTAGTTTACTCTAGCATCTTTTGTAAACCTTCTAAATCTCAATTTCCTCATTTTAAAAATGGGCTAATGATTAAACAGAATTAGGAGAGCAAAAAATGTAGCATAGTTATTAGCAAGTAGTTAAATGATAGTAAATATTATTATTGTTAAAGTTTCAGCTGAACTTTGGTGATTTCATTAAACCACTTAAAAATATTAACAATTATAGCCCCTAGATTTCATCTGAATTTCTGTTTTTCCAAAGGGGTGAAACACAACAACAGCTATAATAGTATTTATAATTGCTTTGTATATTAATTTCCCTGCTGCTTCCAGAGATGACAAAAGATTTACAATGATTTAGAAACATTGGCAAGTGTATTTTGCAAACTATATTTTAGAGAATCTTTGAACACATTTTGAAAATAAGTCAAGGACTGATGTTAAAATATATATACAAAACAATAATATATTTATATTATTTAATTTTAAAAGTTAAAACTTTTGGGAGATATTTATTCTACTACTACTGAGGAATGAATGACACTTGGAAGGCTAGAATGTAAAACAAAGCAAATAAAAACCAAGAGTGAGAACAAAGAGCTCAGCTTCTTGCCTTCTTCTCCTCACCAGACTCAACACAGGGATCTTGCAACCCATTTTGGGAAAGGTTGTTATGACCAATAGCAAGTCTCCCTTTCCAAATAATTAACAACAGAAGTATTCAAATACATGAAAGGTCAGATTTATAAAATTAGGACCAAAGCCTATTTAACTTACTTGGTGTGCTGCTTAAGGAAAAACTATTTTTTTTTCCATACACGAAATTTACTCAATAAGCCATACACTATCTAAACATTCTATAATAAAAATATTGACATCACTGTGAAAGGAAAGGAAAGAGCTCCCATATGTTTCCATTTGTTGCTAACTGGTCTCAGGTTCATCCTGCAGAAAGCATTGGATTAAAATAAAATAAAAATTTTAGCATATTACCTTAGTGTCCTTAAGATCATGTGCTACATGTTTTTATATTTCTGGGGCAGTTTTTTTTTTTTCAAATGTCTTCATTATTATCCTGAAATAAATGACATTAATTTTATCTGACTCATTTAACTTGTGTGTCTTTTTTGAAAAATGATCTCAGTTGTTTCATTTGACTTCCATTGACAACTGAAGAGTCTTACATTGGTTACTCTTGACCTACCCCCATCCCCTAACTTGATTTTTTTCTTCTTTTTTAGGAGATAAGACACTAGGTAAGAGATGGAAACAAAGCAGACTATGTCTTTGGCATTCCGATGTCCTTTACCATTTTTTATCTCAGATATGGAATATAAGTAAACACTGCTGGTGTATCACCTTTTATGATCCAGTCTTCTGTACCTCTAATAGCCATTTTTTTCAGGAAGGAGAAATAAAAAAATTTGAATGGTGAGGATAAGTCCTTAAGTTAAAACACACACATGCTGAGAACACACTTATCTACTGTTGTGATAATATGTATCTGTCATTCTTCTAATTCTAACATATTAATGTTAAATAAATGTCACATTTAAATTTTACTTATTCTTTGGGTTGGCAGATTCTAGTCCCATATGCTTTTTTTCCCCTTCTTTTTCACTATTGCATATTAGGAAGAGATGTTCTAATATGCAAAACTGACATCTTGTACTTTTTGTATTCAAAAGATCATATGATTCAAAAGATCACATTTTTATATCGGAATAGGTAATGCTTTAATGAAATATTAACTTATACATTTACTTTTTTATAAATCTATTGATTAAATTTATTCTAAAAATACTAAACAAATTACCAACATTTGTGGATTAAGTGGATATTTGCTTTTGTGGGACCATTTGGAATGTGACTGGGATGGGGCCATTTCTGGGTTTGCTTAGGTGGACTTTTAAATCATATACATGCACTGCTAGAAGTCTAGAAATGGATGCAATATAACATTGGATAATCACTCTTGACAAATTCCAATTTTTTTCCAATATTTATATGTGTATATTTTTATATTTAATTTAATTGTATATTTTAAATTTATTTGTGAACATTTCAAAAGTACACAAAAAGATATAAAATAATTGGTTTAAATATTTTAAAACTTACCAAAGTCTTTTTATTGCCATGTTTCATTTTGTTCTAGTAGAATTCAATTGATTTACTTAAAAAGACTGAAACATTTAAAAAGCTTTGGGAGAAAAAATAATTATCTTAAAAAACTCTATTTGAAACAGTGTCAGTAAGTCCCCAACATGCAGAAATAATTTTCCCTTTAAAATATTTCTCATTGGCACACTGCATTTCATAGGGACAAATTCACATTTGTTTATATATCTGGAATCTGCAAATTAAAATATTTAAAATATATGGTAGAAATTTTGAAATTTCATATAGTGAACTTCTGAGAATATTTTAAAATATTGTCTCAAAAATCTAAGGTAAAGGGCTGGAATCGTAGCCCAGTAGTGGAGAGCTTGCCTCTCTCATGTGAGGCAATGGGGTTTGATCCTCAGTACCACATAAAAGTAAATAAACAAAATAAAGATATTGTATCCATATAAACTACAAAAAAAAAAAAAAAAGAAAAAGAAAATCTAAGGTAAAAAACACAATCATTTCAACTTACTGTTGATTTTTTTAAAAACATATTACTAACAAATAAAACTTCATTTTAGAACATAACATTTAAAAAAGCAATATTTTCATTTTATTTAATAGACACAAATTTTTAATAGTCATGAATCACTCAGCTCAATAAATTAAAAAATAAAATACGGAAACCAAAAACTGCTCTTTACCATGGAATACATGACTCACAGCAAAACGTGTAAATTTGATACTCTGTGACATGGTATATCATAGACATACTTCTACAATGTATATGTCAAAAACTAATAGCATGAACTATTTGGAATATTTTTCTAGGGATATTAGTTTGGCAAATTTGAAAATGTAAAAAAAAATTAAGCACTCTACCACAGTTTTGAGGCCCTGAAGAAAATTTGTTTAGAAAGAAATTCATTAAATTCACTTTCATACATACAAAGAAAAGAATCTAATAGTAATGGGCTGTCATATCTACTTGTGATGAAGCAGTTTGGGAAAGTTTTTTGTTTTTGCTTTCTACATTATTTTTCTTTTGAACTAAGGGGCACACATATGTTTGATTTTTGAATGAAAATTAACAATGGAAAATTCAGTTCTAAATTTTGATCATTGGATTAAGGCTAATTAAGAATGTGCTTTGAGAAAAATCAAGCTTTTTCTTCTGGTCTTGCTTCTTAGCCTTGGTTTCACTAAAGGGATCTAAAGATGCTTGTTTCCTTTTTTGTTCTTTTTCCTATATTGTCTCTTTCACTTTCCCTTTAGGAATGGATAGGGTTAATCCTATCTATATTTGGACATATACCACATGGGTCTCTGTGAGGCTAGATGGAGAATATATTATTAAAGGGAAAAAATGTATCTGCTAAAAATGTAAGACACAAATCATTCCCTTAGCTTGGCACTAAAGAGACTTAAGCAGATTCTTTAAAAGCTGTTCTGCTCCAAGCCCCATACAAGTACTTACTTGTCGAATCCTATATATCTATAGGATATAAACATTATATATCTATAATATTTACTGGTCCTGAGGAAGCAATTTTTATGGTAATTAACATTTTAAACTAACGCTTATTTTCTAATCTTTTTCTATTTTGAGAGAACCAGTTGAAACGTGATCTCATTATGTGTTCTTATATACATACGAATATTTTGGTTCTGCACTCTGGAGAACATGGAGAAATCTAGTCTAAGTAATAAATTCTAGACTATAAACATCATGCTATTAATATTTTAGCATATTAACAGACTAATATTATATTTGAATATATATTTCTTAAATACAAGCATATATGTAAACATAAATACTTATATTCCTATTTTTCTTGGTTATTATTTTTATCCTCTTTTTCAGATAATGCTTAGAGGATTCTGCAGCAATTCTTGGTATTGGACATATTCAAAATCCCTTCAACTTTTGCTCTCCTGCTTCACTGCCTTCCAGCTTTAACTCATTTTTGATCCCTTCAAATATTTTACATGATTTGCAATGGTTACATGAACTTTTGGGAAGTGGTATTTGCACCATCTCATACCTTATTTACTATGGCAATTTAAGGAAAAGAAGTTGGAAAAAGTTTCCAAAGCATTATTTTAAAAAATGAATCTCATTGTGAAGCTTCGGAGAAGTTTTCGAACACTGATTGTTCTCTTAGCAACCTTCTGCTTGGTGAGCATTGTCATTTCTGCCTATTTCCTCTACTCTGGCTACAAGCAGGAAATGGCCCTTATTGAAACCACTGCAGAAGCAGAATGTGCTGACATCAAAATTCTACCTTATCGGTCAATGGAGCTGAAAACAGTGAAACCTATCGATACATCCAAAACTGACCCTACCATCCTCCTCTTTGTGGAGAGCCAGTACTCTCAACTCGGTCAAGATATCATAGCTATCTTGGAGTCCAGCCGATTTCAGTACCACATGGTCATTGCCCCTGGCAAGGGAGATATACCTCCCCTTACAGACAGTGGCAAAGGGAAGTACACATTAGTTATTTATGAAAATATCCTGAAATATGTTAGCATGGACTCATGGAACCGAGAGCTTTTAGAAAAATACTGTGTGGAATACAGTGTTAGTATAATCGGTTTTCATAAAGCCAATGAGAACATCTTGCCAAGTACACAATTGAAAGGCTTTCCACTAAACCTCTTCAATAATCTAGCTCTGAAGGACTGTTTTGTCAATCCTCAGTCTCCTTTGCTGCATATTACCAAAGCCCCCAAGGTTGAGAAAGGTCCTCTTCCTGGGGAAGACTGGACTGTTTTCCAATATAATCATTCAACCTACCAGCCTGTCCTTTTAACTGAATTACAGACCGAAAAATCCCCATCACCCTTGTCTAGCAAAATACTCTATGCGACTGTAATTCAGGACCTAGGTCTTCATGATGGAATTCAGCGAGTTCTTTTTGGCAACAACTTGAACTTTTGGTTACACAAGCTCATCTTCATAGATGCCATCTCCTTCTTGTCAGGGAAGAGGCTGACATTGTCCTTGGATAGGTACATCCTTGTGGACATTGATGACATCTTTGTTGGGAAGGAGGGAACAAGGATGAATGTCAAAGATGTAAAGGTAAGAACATTTATAAATCACATCATAATTTATTCACTAAATTTATTGATAAAATATAATTTTGAATATTGTAGACTCCTAATCACTGAAATTTTAAGGTAAAGGTTTTTTTTTTAAGTAAAACAGGCACTTAAAAAATTAAATTAGGCCTTAAGCATTACACACACACACACACACACACACAGGAGAGAGAGAGAGAGAGAGAGAGAGAGAGAGAGAGAGAGAGAGAGAGAGAGGAGAGAGAGATGCACACACATGAAATATGTGCAAGCTCCAGACTAGAAGCTTCATGATGAAACCAAATAAATATCCCAAAATGTAACTGAATTCAATCTTCTTGCCTCTGGTTATGCTTTGCCTATTCCAGCTAAAACCACTCAGAACAGACTCCATTATTTTGTCATGTGTGGCAGTTTATAGCAGTGAGACTGATATAGTCATAGAATTCTGTTTCTGAACTGATCATCCTATGTAGGCATAGGGTTTGATCATGATAATTGAAGTACAAGAAGTGACAACAACCCAAGATTTTTCTGTAACCTCAAGAAAGCCTAGCGTTTGCTAGTATAAAACATCCATGCACTTGAAAACATAGATAAAAAGAAGATAGTTTTAGAAGGTCTTGGCCTCAGGAAACTCCCATTATTCTCTCTATTAATTTATCCCATTATTTTGTGCAATCCAATAGTGTTACTGGCAGCTCATCTAGGTTATGATCAATTGACTGCATAACAGATCCATCCTATAGTAGCTATTAGATAAAGACAAAGCTAACTATGGAAGTGGGCTTCATGGTGCAATGTCCATAGTCTCAGTTACTTGAGAAACTAAGGTAGGAAGATGGCGTGAGTTTATGAGTTTAAAAACTTCCTTGGGCAACATAATGAGACACTGCTTAAAAAAAATTCTCTCTTTTTTAAAATCCCATTTCAACATTCTTATATGCTTTCTCACCTGGTCTATCTTGTGCTATATCCAGCTAAATTGATCCTGTAAAGAATCTAGCAAACATAAACAAAAATAAGGGAACACAAATTAGAATTGTAAAAGAAACAAAAATTGTTAAGATTTTATCTCTTTTGATTTTTTGTTATTATTATCTTCCAAAGATTAAATCTGGGTACTATTTCAAAATAATTGTTTTTTCTTTCCCTCCTAAAACTTTACGACCACTATTAGAGAACATGGTTAAAACCAATAAAACAAATTCACACTTGAAAATTCTTCAAAGAACATATGGACCAGTGAAATGTTTTAAAAGTGCCACTGAATGAAGGGCTGCTTCACTTTGACCCAAAGGCTTCATTTAGGGACTGCTACAAAGGGTTAAATGACCACAGTTGAATTCTGTCTGGGTTTTTCTTGTTCTTATTTTCTCTTTTCTTATTTTTTCTAATAATATAAATTTATTTGATATAAATATTAGTGTTTTAGTCAGCCTTTTCACTGCTGAGACTTGGGGACCCAATCAAAACAATTGTAGCAGAGGAAAGGTTTATTTGAGTGCTTACAGTTTCAGAGGTCTCAATTCAGAGATAGCAGACTCCATTCCTCTGGGTTCAGCTGCAGAGGAAAATGGCTCCTTCATGATCAGGAAACAGAGAGAAAGAGATTTCCACTTGCCAGATAGGAGTATATACACCAGAGCCATGCCTCAATTGCCACCTCTTTCAGTCACACCCTACCATTTGAATTACCACTCAGTTAATCCCTATCAGGATTAAATCACTGATTGGGTTAAGACTCTTACAACCCAATCATTTCACCTCTGAACCTTTTTGTATTGTCTCATTTGTGAGCTTTGGGGGTCATCTCAGATCTAAACCATAAGAACTAGTTTTATTTTCATTTTGCAGTCATTTTGGAAGCCTGTGATAAAGAGGTCACAGGCTTCCAAATGTTCCTTAAGTGTTTGGCTCCTAACTAAAACTGTAAAGACAGGGTTTTCTAGTTTCAGTCCAAGGAATAATGTGAATTAAAAAGCTTTTTATAATTCTAAACAAAGTTGACTAACTCAAATTTAGCCATGACACTTATTCTCAATAGAAAAACAAACAGCTATTCACCAGTACTAATAAACTAAATTGCATAACTCCAAAGAAAATTAAAAAATAACAAAACTTAACAAAGGCTTGAGCATTTCACATGTAGGGAGAGAATGAAAAGTTTGTATGGGTATATAGATATGCATTACTGTGTATATACACACAAGCACATATGTACATATGTGTTAAATGCTACATAAAATAATATTTAATGTATAAAACATAGGTTAATTTAACTGTCACCTTGAGAAAAATACTTTTCATCTTTTTTGTTTGTTCCTGGTCACTCTCAGAAATAATTTCTCTTTTTCTTTGTGGTGCTGGGGATTGAATCCATAGTTTTGTGTATGCAAAGCAAGCATTCTACCAACTGAGATATATATCCAGCTCCAGAAATGATTTTTTAAATTTATTTTTATTCTTTATTTCACAATTAAAAATTATGTATATTTATTAGGTACAACATGATGTTTAGATACATGTATATGTGTATAGCTCATGCATGTTAAATTGAGCTAATTAACATGTATTTCACAAACAATTTTTTTTGCTAAGGAGACTTAAAATTGACTCTATTAGTGATTTTTAATGGAATCACACTGAATTTACCATGTTATACAACAGAACTCTTGAATTTGTCTTTTCTGTCTGAAATTTGTATCCTGTGATAAATATTTTCTTCACTTCCAGGCCCCTTATCTACTGGTAACCACATTTCTACTCTCTATTTCCATGTACTCAAAGATTTTTGATGCTTCATATAAATGTGATGCAACAATTCTCTTTCGGTACATTGTTTACTTCACTTAACAAAATCCATGCTGTTGAAAATGACAGGACTTCCTTCTTTCCAGAAAATGAATAATATTCTATTGTGTGTATTTATATTATATTTTCTTTATTCATTCATTCATTGATGGATACTTAATTGGATGCCAGATTTAGGTAATTGTGAATACTGCTGCAATGAACAAGCAAGTGTAGTTATACCTTCATTCATTGATTTTAAGTTTGCTTTACATAAATTTAGAAATGTAATTCATGGATCATATAATAATTCCATTTTTAATTTTTAAGAATTTTCATGCTTTGTCCATGACTACTATCAAATTTGCATTCCTGCTGAATATATAGGATCACTCCCTTTTTTCCACAGCTTCACCAAAATTTATTACTGTTATCATTGTTAATAAATAACATTGTTAATTGTTAATAATAGTCATTCTATCCAACATAAGGTAATAGATATCTCACTATCACTATTTTTTGTCATTTTCCTGATGATTAGTGCAAATCTTGACAAATTATTTCAGCTATTATTTTTAATAATTTTGTCTTTTAGCCTTCATAAATAAGTGATTCACATTCTACCATTACAATATTAGACAATTCTGAACTTGACTATGTAGTAATCACCAATTTTTGTATTTGATTTTTATTTTGTTTTTATTGTTTGGATAAATGTGATTTTTACTGGAAAGAATTTTAAATTATGTGTAGAAAAATTCTGTATGGCTCATGTTCTTCATTCTTATGTTCCTTTTCTAACCATATGACATTTAGTCAAGTACTAGTAGATGAGGCTAAATCTAACCCCCTGGTATTCTACAGCAATTATCTAGAGCAAGGGTTTTGCATAGCTACTGATATATTTTCATGTTATTCTGAAATAGAGGACAGAGATATTCTGTTCCTTAATAACAATTGAGGGAAATAGAAGTATTATTAATGATGATTCTTGATGTTTGGACTACACTTGGAGCACATCCAATTTGACCAGAATGAGGGAGCATTTAACAATAAATATAGACATAGTCCTGTCTCCACAGTACCACTTCATGCTGTCAAAACACATATATACATACACTCACATCAGCACACTTTCATTTGAGCCCAATTCCTACATTGAGATGAAATTATGGATCATACAATTAATGAGTAAACATTCTTAAAGTACAGCATTTTGATATTGTGAACAGTACATGAGTTTTCTTAACTGAACTTGAAAACCCCATTTTTTCTAATATGCAGTTCTGCCTTACTTAACCAACTATATATGCCTCTACTTTCTTTGTAGAACCTTTCATGCTTTATCTCATTTCATCATGCCTCTCCCAATCAAAGCCACTGAGATAGAAATTAATGTATCCTTTTATAAATCAAGCAAAATTAAGCTCAGTTTCCATAACTATCACCTGATTGTAACAAAATTTCATTGTGCACATAAAAATTCAACATATGAGAGAGAGTATTCATGTATGTAACCATTCAGAATCTAATTATATCTTAAAAGATAGTAAAATACTAGCTATCAATGATCAGGACTCTGGTCATATTTTTTGACCTGGTAATATATCTATATGTTCTGCAAGGCAATCACAAAGTACCTCCTGTACATTTGAAGCTCATATATTGGCAGATAATCTTAGGCTATTGAAAGTGATGTCTACACACTTGTATTTATTATTTTCTGATTTGAAAACATCTCCTATTTTCATAATGGACTTAACTGCATGCATATAATGTTCATTTTAAAAGCAATGTCAGTTAGTTTAGCACAATGCATTCTTAGGAAAGTAACATAAAAAAGGCCTATCCTGATTATTAAAAGAAAGAAAGAAAGAAAGAGAGAAAGAAAGAAAGAAACTATATACATTTTTTTTTCTCATAGCCAAGTAGCCTGACTTTTATAGACAATTTTTCACTCTTGATCAAGATATTTAGTATGATCATAAGAGTTTGGTAGAATTAAGATGATATGCAATTTTTTCATATTTCTCTAAGACAAAAGAAATACTACTTCCCATGAGAATTTTGAGGACTATGAAAATAGTGAAACTAAGTTTATACATGGAATGAAAATCAGATTTATTTTTGATGTTACAAACAATTTAGGGGCTCTAATCAATTCTCTGTTGCAAATTTCTCTGTTTGTACCAAATACTAGTTGTTAGTTCTTACATATGTTTGAGGAAATAGATCCATTTTTTTCATTGTACGTGTACTATGTGTAAGATTAAAAGACATGTCTACTTAAGAAAATGAAACATTTTAATGTCCTGTATGATGCAGCCCAAACTTACATTTTCAAGGTCTATTCTTACTTCTTCTCGATATATATTATTTCTGTTAGACTTCCTATTGTCTATGGCTCAACTATGATTTTCTTATTTCTACCTTGACCTATTTTCTCAGTTTCTATGCTTTCAATAAAATGTACTCATATTTCAATAGATATATCAAAGTAGAAGACTGTAGTGATTACTACAGCCCAGTAATTGTAAGAGGGGAGGATGGATAATGGAAGGTCAGATAATGGACACCAAAATATAGTTAGACTGCAGGAAGTTCTGTTGTTCTGTACCACTGCGGGGTGATTGTAGCTTGCAACAACCTGTTCTGTATTTTATTACCACATAGAAGACTGGAGCTTGAAATCTCAAAATATAAAGAAATAATAAAATGAAATATTAATTACACTTATTAGATTACATATTGCATACATGCATTAAAATAATTTTTAAGAATCCAAATTTTTAAAAAGGAATATCACAAGTTCTACTTCATTTGACAGTGTGACACATCCTCTAATGACCCCAGCATATGGTGATTTTTTTTTCGACCTCAGCCTCTGAAAAATCACTGATCCTCTCTCTCACTTAGAATTTTCATTTACATGAGTTAACTACAGAATTAGGTGGTGAAAAGCATTTTCTTGTACATTTAATTATGTAAAAGTGTGTAAAAGTAACCTCAGACATAAATTAGGAATATTTAATTGACAATTATTTTACTGTCCTTCAACTGTTCAGTGCGGATCAAATTAGTTGCAGAATAATTTATTAACTACCTAAAAGAAAAAGTAATTTGAGGATTGTTTTCAGTTTATTTCAAAACAAGTTATTTGTATATGTATATGTGTATGGGACAAAAGTAAAAAAAAACATGTTGTGTTATGAACTTGGAGCTCAAAAGTAAGTAGCTTTCACATTCACTTCACACTCACACTTCACACTCACACTTCACACTCTATGTAGTTTGATCCTCACTATGTATTGCTTTTAATGTGTCTGGATCTAGACTGGCACTAAAACTTGATCTAGGAGCAATCAATGTAGCAATATCATAACGTAAATATTTTGTGCACTTATTTGACTATATGTGTCTTGAATTTAAAAACATGTGTTCAGAAATATAAAGGGAAAAAGTACTAAATTGTGCATAATTGATGACTAAAGCAAATATGTTAATAAATAAAAAGATAGAGTAGAAGATATTAAAATACAAGGAGAAGGTTTTGGTTAGTTACAAGTCATTGGAAAGCTTTCCATCATTTTTAAATGAGGAAATGATAGGATGAAGACACTTGAGAAAGTTCATTCTGCTAGTGATGTAAGTATCTAAGGAAATTTGCATTACCGTTGTAGGAATTGGGATATTAAAAGAGGAACAGTTTGCTATGAAATAGAAAGACAAATAATCTATTACAAAGAATCTTAAAATCTTGTTTGCAAATATGAATTACGGTTAGAAGAGAAAGAGGAAAAAATATTATGAGTTCTAAGGATATAATCTAAGAAAACAGAAAATTGTAGATGCTATGAACATCAATATAGAAGATGAGAGGATATACTGATAATCAAGATTAGTTTTCTATATTTTACCATTATAACTAAGACAGATTTATTATATTTTACAAATTTCCAGGAAAACATTTTCATACTCCCCCATATCTGTGAGTTCATGGGGTTACCATCAAAAGTATGGTTAAAAAAGGAATGGTTGGTATGTTCTTGAAGGAATCCAGACTTGATACATAGGAAACCAGTGTATATTTAGCAATGTAGAAGACTATAGCCTTTGGGATTGGTAGATGACCCAGTCAGCCAGTCAAGCAAGCATCATCTAGAATTTATTGGACAGATTCTAGGCAGGTGACCTGGCATTTAGTCAGAAAGTATAGGGAAAGAACTGGGCAGTGGCCAAGGCTTGTTGTAATTAGCATTTATCAAAGATATTAGTGGGTAATATCAAGTCTCTGGAGTCTGGTTTGTAGGCAGGTTCTTCTCCTAGAGAAAAAAGCACAGAAGAGAGTGACTTAGTCCCATAGGAATGTGAGATTTGAGAACATGGGACAACATGTAGTTCATTAAAGGACATGTGACAGGGAATCTGGAGAGCAGGAAGTCAGTCATAGCAACAACCCAGGGCAGGAGAGATGTCAGAAGACTCTTGAAAGTGCATTCCTAATATCCTGACCAAGTGCTCCTAAGATATCTGTTGTCAAGAGGGATTGTACTGAGAACATTCTAGATTCTTTAGGTGCCTGCCTATGAGAATTAGATATACTATTTGAAGACCCTAAAGTGAATCGAGAAGAAAATAATGGTTCATTTACCACATAAACACAGAGACTCATTGTATCAATTAAAGTCTTTTAGTAATAGAGTTTGGCTTAGTTCACAAGAGAAGTTCCATATCAGGTATTTTGGCAGAGTTGATAGTGATCTCCAAACAACCTCAAACTTGCTCAGAAGAGTATATATTTAATCATGATTTTCTTTCTTTTAGTTAAAATTCCAATATAAGTGTTTATTTTTTTTACTTCTGAATTAATTCAAATGGAACCATATACTTAATTCTCTCAGTGGAAAGACAAATATCCTCTTATGGAAGAAAGTAGGTTCTTTCTCCACTTAAACAATGGCCAAATTTTATATTAAAATTCACTTTTAAATAAGAATGAAAAAGGTGAGGAAATATGTACCATAAATACCTCCATCAAATTGGACATCCAACTACAAACATTTCTGTATCTCATAGTAAATTAATATAGTTTACTTGAATACCCAAATCATTTCTTACCCACTGGAGATTCTGTATATCATTTTTTATTGTGGAGTACTCTAATATATATATATATATATATATATATATATATATATATATATATAACATTCAGTTCCTGGTTTGGGTAAATTAGGCAGGATGCATTCACAATGATCTACATTATAAGGCAGAATGCACTACGTGCTGACAGAATTATCTAAGACAATAGGAACAAAAGTACTAATTCAGAGATCAGAGAAGACATCATGGAGGAAGTAGCATTTGAGTTTTTAGTGATGGCTGGACAGAGCAATGGCAAATTGAATTGGGGAGTGGTTTGGTCCAGTGGATGAGCTCAAGCTAAGACTTGGTTGAAAATATTACGATCACTTTTAAGAACGATAAGTTAGCTGTGGTTATTGAATGATATGATAAAGTAATTACATTGTGAAACTAAGCACTGTAGATGTTGGTTGTAGTTAGGTTACAGAACACCTATCAATTTTAGGAAGTTCACTTTTAAATTTTGCTGAAAACACGGTACCATTTAAGTTGCTAAAGATTTTTAAACTAGAGAAGGACATTATTAGACTTGATGTGTTAGGTTTCCATCACTGTAACTAAAATATCTGACAAGAACAATTTAGAGGAGGAAACATTTATTTTGTGTTCATTCATTGTTTCAGAGGTCTCAGTTCATAGTCAGAGAATCCTATTGCTCTAGGCTTGACAGGCAAAACACCAAGGTGGATGGGTAGTAGAGGAACACTTCCAGGAAGTAGAGATAGAGTTGGGGGAGTTAGGAACAAATAGTATAGTCCCCAAGTCATGCCCCCAGTTACCCTCCACCTTCAGCCATGCCCCACCCACCTGCTTACAGTTATCACTCAGTGTCTGCTCAAATGTTTATACCAACAAATGAATTGCTACACTGATGAAGTTACAGGTCTCATAATCTAATTATTTCACCTCTTGCATTAACACAGAACCATTGGCAGGATATCTTATACTCAAACCATATAGTTAGGATTGAACAAAAAAACATTTTTGCACCAGGTATATGTTATTGAGGAAATAAGTAATAAATTTATTAACAACCATGCAATCATATTAGTTATTATAACTTTTATAATATAGTATTTATTTAGCATATTAAATATGCTGAGCAAGTGCTAATCAAATACAGGCACATAACACTAATAGGTTAATATTTTGTACATCTTCTGAATAAATAAAATGAGGGCTCAGAAATATTAAGATATTTCTATAGAATCTGGCTAATAAGTAGTATAATAAGAAACAAACCCAGAACATATCTGTCTTGAATATTTAAACTTACTTTTAGGAAACAATAGCTTGAGGTTGAGTTTGAGTCTTAGCTCCAGCACTAAAATATTTAACCTTGAATATATTTATTAACTTCAATCCTCAGTCTATATATATATATATATATATATATATATATATATATAGTCTATATAAAACATTTGTTATATATGTATATGTATATACATATGTGTGTGTGTGTGTGTAATACCCATGTAAAGCAACCTAATTTGTGGTAGAGTATTGACCACTAAATGAGATAGGAGATAGGAGTAGAAAAGTGCCAGGACAGAGCTGTGCCATTAATGGACTTAGCTTCTTGGCAATAAGAATTAAAGGGGTAGATCAAGAGAGTCCATGCTGAAGTAGAAGTGACAGAAACTGGACAAAGAAGGATCAAAGGAGGTGGACACTTAGTGGTATCAATATTATTTTTAACTGGATGTGTCAACCAACATATAGAGAATTGGGCAGCTGCAAAATACCAGAAACATAAGGCGTTAGATTTAAATTGATGGTTTAAGGTCTATTTAACGTGGGACACTCATATTTTGGCCTTTGAAAGAAAAATCTAGATTATCTGATACTGGCAGGGCAACAGTGTACATTTAGGAATTATCAGTTTCAATACTTGCAATCTCAGTGGTAACCTCAAAAGGAACATAAATGAAATAAGTAGAAGAACCACCTGAATGAAACATTTGGGGGCTCCTGTAATAAATCCATCACCAGTTAGTTTCATAGACAGGAATATTGTTTCATGAACCAAGATGGTAGCAGTCCTGAAGGCCACACATTAGACTTTCTTTGTTAATATGGAAGAAAGCTCAGTGTATGCTGGAAGTCCTCCTGGGAGGCAGGAGGGAAGTGAGGGGTTAAAGGAATGCCTGACAGAACAGTGCCATGTTTTTGGAACAGAGAAGGTGCCATCACTCATCTGGAATTTGCAATTCCAAACTCTTTTATCTTCTTATTTATGACCCTTTGAACAAGAATTTCAAGATGACCTCTTCCTAACATTACTGTTAAGTGTACCAAATGAAACTATGTCATAAGTATTTTTGAAATGTGAAATTTTGGATAGGGGTTAAATATCAAGAGAACAAGAAAGGCAAATCCTCACATAATTATTCTGCTCAGAAATCATAATCTACTGTAAGAATTTTATTTAGATTTCACATGTTTATTTTCTTGATAGAAAATCAAGAAAATGTAGGGCTGAGGATATAGCTCAATTGGTAGAGTATTTACCTAGCATGCACAAGGCCCTGGGTTTGATCCCCAACACCATAAAAAAGAAAATGTAAAGTTAGAAACAAGACTTTTATAGACATTTTTATTTAAGACTTTTTAATATCAAAGAATTATTATTACTTTTTTAAAGTGTGTGTGTGTGTGTATTTGTTTCCGTTTTTACTGAGAATCAAAATCATGGCCTTGCAAATGAAAAGCACACATTCTACCACCATGCTACATCCCCAACCCAAAAAAGTAAATTTGAAAATTAGGCCTGTGACCAAGTGAAAGTTTTGTGTTCAGAATAATTTAATGTTTTATATGCAAATTAGTTTTTAATTTAAAGATTGGGCATTTCCTACTTTCATTTGAATTAAAACAGGCTAGAGGGCAATGGATCTAATACTAACATTAATGCTCACTTTGGATAGTTTAGAGTAAGATAATTACTGAGCAGAGAGCAATCTCTTGAAACACCAGGGGAAGAACCCAATTAAAGTCCATGAGCTCCATTTTACTACCCAAGTTGTAGTAATTGTCTCCATGGGAAAAAGAAAATATTACAAAGTATTTTAGTAAAACATCCAATGTGGCTAAGTCTCAGCAAGGTAGAAAACTAACCCAGCATTAGCATCCTTAAATTTCATGGTTGGTATCTTAAAAGCCCTGGAGAGATGCAGGAGATATTTTCTGATTGGTTTTCTAGATTCTGTCATCTCTATGATAATATTAATAGTAACTTATTAATTAGCCAATTAATTGGTCGAAATTGTAACAAACCTCTTCTGCAAATTATCAAGGTACCAGAAAATGGTCTCAAATCTAGAGAACAACAAACTAAAAATGCTTCTTTCATATTCCTGGTAGAAACATAGTGTGTTTACAAATAAATTAAATTATCACGAAAAACAGCAACATAGTTATATAATCCTGAGGGAGCTAGAATATATTACTATCATTATCATTCAAATAACAGGTTAAAATAGTAGAGCAGTCACAGGCGGTACACTTAATTTTCATTCAACTCATAATTATTCACTTCTACTGTGAGACTAGCTTTCTAGTGCCTTGGTCAATGATTTCCACCCACCACTCCCCCGCACCCCAGATAAAGTAAATATCCATCTTATGTGTGTCTCTGCTATGATAATTTTGAAACATTTCATATGTGCAAAAAGTATATAAAATATCTACAAGTTAAGGGATAATAATAACTTAGCCCCACCACTGAATTCAGTATAAAGAATGATACTACCTTTTTTTTTCCAATCACATGTCACTGTTTTCCATTGGAGAGGACACAAGTATTCTGAATTTTGTGTATCATCTGAATTTTGTCTTCATTTTCTTTATATTCTATTATATATGAAACTATCCATAAACAATAAATTGCTTGTATCTTAGATGATTTTCATTTGAAGTTTTGTAAGTAGGTTCCTAACATACATATAGTCACCAATTTTTCCTCAATTATTCTTGAGGAAAGTTCACATTGATGCTTAGGGCTCTAGTTCATAAAACTTATTTTCTTTGAAGTGTTTATCCTGTTCCAATGTTAATATTATCAGACTTTGTTTTGTGTGTGTGTAGGGTGGGGGATTGTAAAACTATATTGAGAGAATTTGAAGTCAAATATCTGATATAAAAACAGACAGCATAGCTTCAGTTTGTCTTCATTTAAACATTTTTTAAAGAGAGAGAGAGAGAAAAAAAGAAAAATTTTTAGTATTTATTTGTTTATTTTATTTTTCGGTGGAAACAACAGCTTTATTTTATTTTATGTGGTGCTGAGGATCGAACCCAGCGCCCCGGGCTTGCCAGGCGAGCATTACCACTTGAGCCACATCCCCAACCCTTCATTTAAACTTTTTACCATGCTTGATTTATAGTAGAAACATAGTGTTGGGAATATTTCTAAGGAGAACTTTATTTATGTGAAATTAAAGGTATACTAAAGTCAATATAGTTTTGGTTTTATAAAATGGTCTAAAACCAGAACCTTTGGCTTACATTCAGACAGACGTCTGTAGAGACTTGAAAGATGAACTTTCAGGTATGTCTTTTCTTACTTTCTTTTTTGGCTCTTGGTTGGTAGTGTACAATTGTGTGTGAGTTCTTATTTGAATTTTCCTGATTGGGGGGCAGAATTGGTGCTTCATTTTGTTGTTTTTTTATAGTACTGGGGATTGAACCTAGGGTCTTGCACATTCTACAAAAGTGTTATACTACTGAGCAACACATATTTTGTCTACATTTTTCTTTATTTATTTGTTCTTTTTAGATATATATGATAGGAGAGTATATTTTGATATACATACATGGAGTATTACTTATTCTAATTAGATCATGTTCTTGTGGCTGTACATGATGTGAAATTACACTGGTCATGTATTCATGTGTGAATATAGGAAAGTTACATCTGATTCATTCTACTGTCTTTCTTGTTTCCATCCCCCAACCTTTATTTACCTTTGTCTAATTCAATGAACTTCTATTATTCTCTCCCCTTCCCGCTGTATTGTGTGTTTACATCTACATATCAGAGAGAACATTTGGCTTTTGTTTTTGGAGGATTAGCTTATTTTACTGAGCATGATAGTGTCCAGTTCCATTCAGATACTGGCAAATGCTATAATTTCCTTATGGCTGAGTGTGTGTGTATGTGTGTGTGTGTATGTGTGTGTGTGTGTGTGGTGTATCTCACATTTTCTTTAGGATCTCATTCTTGTGGTTGCACATGATGTGGGGTTTCACTGGTTGTGTATTCATATATGAACATAGGAAAGTTATGTCAGAGTCATTCCACTGTCTTTCCTAATACTATTTCCCCTTCCTTCCCTTCATTTCCCTTTGTGTCATCCAATGAATTTCTATTATTCTCTCCCGACCCCCACATTTTATGTTAACATCTGCATAGCAGAGAGAATATTCAACATTTGGATTTTGGGGATTAGCATATTTCAGTTAGCATGATAGTCTCCAGATCCATCCATTTACTGGAAAAAATTCATTTTTTCTTCATTTTTCCAACTCTGTATGTTCCTTTCTCACTTTAATTCAAATTGTTTATTTTTATAAAGGTTTTTAGAAATTATTTATGTTGACTACAACTTAATGTTTTGTGAATGATATATTTGCAAATATCTTCTTATATTCAATATTTTTCAAAGGTGTCATATTTGGCTTATAAAAAATGTTTGATATAAGAGATCAATATGGATGATTTGTGGATACTTTTTGCATGCATTTTTTGTAACCTCTAGAATTTTATATAATAGTGGCCTTATTTTTTATTTAAATGTCCTCTAAATTTTTTTGATCCTGAAAATTATATTTGGCAATTTTTAGAATTTCTATTATTTATTTTCATTTTTACTTTATTTTTTTTTCTTCCTGTCTTCTTATAATATGGATTAACTCATGAAAGCACCCTTTCCTCTATTATAAGCATTTGGGGTCATGTACTTCAAGACAGCAATTTTAGCTCAACACATATGCTTTTTTAAAAGTATTATGAGCATTGTCTGATTTTTATTATTTCTTCTTTGACACTTGAATCAATTATGAGTTGATGTTATGTATAAAGTGTTTTAATTATTCTTTAAACTAATTTCAAATTCAAAATGATCTGCATGCTCAACATTTATTAGAACTGAGGGGTTATGACTCAGTGAAAGAGTTCTTGTCTAATGTGCAGGAGGAGGTCCTATGTTCATTCCTCAGTACTACAAAAGCAACAACCAAATTAGAAGCTTAATCTTCACTAACTTATTGAGAGTTACATTTCAAGGCAGTATGTCATTGGTTTTCCTTCAGAATGCTTTTAGATGAGTGCTTGGAAAGTGTCTTCAGTCTTAGGGTTCAAAAACTTTGTTATCATCTTTGCATAAGATTTAATTGTGTTAGTCAAATTCTTTTTATTCTAAGTTTTTGTCTGTTGAACTGTATATTTTATCTGTTTGATCTGTGTCAAAATGTCCACTAATTATTATAAATTTACCACTAGTTTTACTAATACTTTCAATTTGTGATTTACATGTTACAAAACACTGTTTTTGTTTTTGTTTGGTTTTAGGAATTTAGAATTACTATATATTTGTGATGGATTAAATCCTACATAATTAAAATTGCATCATATCTGAAATACTCTTTAAAATTTCAAGATTTTCTTTTGTCTTCTTGGTTGGACTTTAGCACTTTTGTCTGTAAAATCATCTTATACATATGCAATGTCTACTCTAATCCTGTCTGTATCCTAGGGACTGGATTGTGTCTTTTATAAATGGAATAAAAATTAATTTTGCTGATACAGATTTTCATATAATCTGAAAATTCAGGTTTTCTTTTACTAGTGATTCTAATCCAATCTTTAGAGCGTTATAAGAAAAGCAATATTTGAGGAGATAATAGCTGTGACTTCTCCAAATATCAGTGAATGACAACAATTCTCCAATGCATAAAACCTATTCTTTGTGAAAAACCTCTTTTTTTGTGAAGAGGTTTTATGAATTGGAAAATTGTTGTAATCAGGCCAAACCCAAATAAATTCCTATCTAAGATATATTTTTAATGACATAAGATAACACAAGACCAATTACACTTTTCAGGGGAAACAAAACAAAAGCAAGGCAGACTGGCAACTGAGTTCTCAAAAGACAAAATGAAACCAAGATCTAGAACTATCTTTTTAAGGGATGATTGGCATATATGATAGTTAAGGCATATATGATAGTTAAACATTTGGATAATTATTTGTAAAACAGGGAATCAGAGTTTTGTTATTGTTGTGATGGTGGTGGTCTTGGGATTTTTGGGGTGCAAAAGCTGAATGATGGGAAGATACTTTGACAACCTGAAAATTTTGCTTCAGTTTTGGCATAAATAAAGTTGCTTATTTTCTGGACATGTTTTACTGTAGAAAATTATTTAGGTGGGAAAAAATATGCTTGGTAGTTTAAAACATTATATTTAAAGGAAAGAACAGTATTTGCTGTATTTTTCCTTAACTATAATCTTGTGCTATATTCTTAACCCTGTGGACCTCACTTTCTTCATTTGTTGAGTGAACTCTAACAACAGTAGACAGCAAATGATTGTGAAGATAACATAATCCAGGAGTTACAATAAAAAAAAAAAAAAACTACATCAGAGTTGGCAAAATTAGTTGATTTAATTCATAGGGTAGAGTTCAGGAAAAAAAAACATTTCTTAGATTTTTAAAAAATAATTGATTACCATTATTATTGATTATAATAATTCATTTATTTTGACATTTTAGCATCTGAGACATTGAGAAATGTCTTTCAAATGATGGCATCTTAGATTTTATGAAGAACAGGGATTGAAACTCATTGTATTTAAATTGAGATTATAGCACCTAATTATGTCATACAAATTCATATAATGAAATCTTTAAAGTCACCAGTAGGTGTTTCCGCACTTAGAGAACACCAAATCTGTAAAGAACATCTTCACCCATCAGAAAGATATTGTTATATAAAACAGAAGGACTTTAAAAATATGGGAGATACATTGAATGTAATTCTTAGGATTCATTCAATGTGATTACAAATGCATATGAGCTTGGAATGCAAAATCACAGCACATACTTTTGAAAGCCCCTAAAACACTTTACTTGTTTAAATGTTGAAATACAAAAACAAAATAGTTTCAAAAATTTGTTTATATCAAAGTTAAAAGAGATATTTATTTAACATTGGTAATGTTAAGGCATATATGATAGTTAAACATTTTGGATAATTATTCATTGAACTTGAATTTGTTTTACCATAGATAGATATTATGGTAATATTTATAGTTCTAATTAAAGATATAATTAAGGGTAAATCTAATTAAATGAAATGAATATGATTTATGGGTAACATATACAAAAATACTTCTTCACATAAAAATAAATTTTAGAAACATAAGCCTAAACTTTCTTGGAATTTCTAAAGATATATAGTTGAAAAGGCCAGGCCTAATTTTTCAAGCATCTTTCTTTTGATTTGAAAACTTAATGTATTACAAATGAGATATAATACAAGTGGCTTTTTTATTTGCTTACAAAGAGTTCTTAAAATGGTATTTTGGAAGAGATATTTTATATCCAAAATGCTTTATGAGATTAATACCAAAGTTGCATCTCTTTTTCTTTTTAATGAAAGATTACCATGAAAATGACATCAAACACATATAAGTTAAAAATAAGCAAAATCCCTGCTTTCTTAAATTTTTCTATACATATAGAGTTTATACCTCTAGGCAATATTTATTCTATCTCTGAATAATGAGCACTTCTTTGAAAAATAAAGTCTATCTGGTCCTGTAGTATTAACATTCAGTGTTTTATTGTGCCTTAATTAATTTTACAAAGATACTTAAGCTCAGTACATGACTGGAAAGTAAGAATCCATTTTCTAATGCTCATTTTACTTGTCAGCTTATAATTTTCTAAATATTCAATTTAATATTTTAGAATAAGCCACCATGCACCCATTTCATATAAAAAATTCAAATTAGAAAACATTCTTTCTGTAGGATTTTTCACATATCCTATTATTTTTGCAACATTTAACTATCATTAAATTATCTTCTAGTTAAGCATTATGTAAGTAACTTTTGGACTCTTTCACTTATTTATTGGAGAAATAATCCAAAATGTTATTTCAACTACAGTCAAGTAAAAATAATTTTAAGTACTAATTTAAAGGTAGAAATAATCTTATTTTATATCATAATTTGCTTAATTTATTTAATTATTTTAATTATATTTGTATAATATTTTTCTATTACTTCCTACACTCATAAATCTATGGAAAAAAATTTTAAACTATAGCTATTACAAAACATAATTTTCATAATGTTTAAAGACAACTGACTGCTTTGATCTCTCAAAATGGAAATATATTTTGTATTTTCACAGTGAAAAAAATTGCAGTAATTTACACTAATTACAGTAAATTGTTCTCTCTTTCATAAAGTTTTTCTAAATGAGAATATTAGATAAAATTTTACCATGTTAGCATTTCAAATATGTAGACACATTTGCCCATTTTAACCTTTACATTTACACTAAATTTGTATTTTGAAGTTTTCTGATCATTTTAATGAACTTTTACTGTGGTATTTTTCTTCCTGTAAGATTGATATATATATATATATATATATATATATATATATATATATATATATATATATATATCTCAGATATATATATATCTGCTATATAATTGTCTTCTTTTTGCTAGCTGTTGTTCTATTTATAGTACATTTTAACAAATTGGAAATTCTTAATATAATCTTTAACATTTGCAATCTCAATGATACATTTTCCATGATGCTTTTATATAAAACAATGAAAACAGCTAGATTAGTAAGGTATAAATGGTTACAAAACCTCCTTAGACTTCTCATGATTTAAATAATCTTCCAGGTTGCATTATGGGTCCCAGATTGGCTTTTCATTGATTCCTTTTTTCACCTCCTCCAGCTGAACATGATGTAGAGTCATACTAGTAGTGTAATCATACTAGTAGTGTAATCATTCATATATATCATTCATATATACATTATTACTATATATATATATATATATATATATATATATATATATATATATATAGTAATAATGTCCATCTCATTTCATTGTCCTTCCCTTCACCACAACCTCTCCCCAATCCCCTTTACACAATCCAAAGTTCCTTCATTCTTCCCATCCACCCTGCAACACCCATCATGGATTAGCATCTGCTTATCAAAGAAAACATTCAGTCTTTGGTTTTTGGCTTTGACTTATTTCACTTAGCATGATATTCTCCAGCTCCATCTATTTACCTGAAAATGCCATAGTTTCATTTTTATTTAAGGCTGAGTATTATTCCCATGTGTATTTGTTCCACATTATCTTTATCTATTCATCTATTGAAGAACATTTAGTTTCCACAGTCTAGCTATTGTGAATTGAGCTGCAATAATGTATTGATCTACATTGAACAAAAAGTTCAGTAGTCCATTTTATCTTTGTTTTATTCCCTCTGATTTCAATTACACATAATCAGCTGCAATCTGAAAATATTAAATGGAAAATACCATAAATAAACAATTAATAAGTTTTTAATTGCAAATATTTCAGAGTAACATGATGAAATTTCACCCTAGCCCACTCTATTCTAGCCAGGATGAGAATCAGGTCTTTGATCCACAATCTTCATAGGAAAACCTGACTTGTTCTACTTTTCCTGTCAAATCTGAGAATGCAAAACCAATGGCCCTAGGGCATGATAAATGCTTACTTATAGGATTCAGTATTATATGCAGTTTCAGACATCCATTGAAGGACTTAGAGCATATGTTCTTCAGATTCAAGAGTACTACTGACGTGTTATATCTGTATGGTATGTGTGTATGTGTATGGAAATGTTCATATGAAATACTGCTTCTAGGGAAAAAGTTATCATTCTTATTACTACATAAACTCCCAAATTTACAAAGTTCTCTGAAACAGTATCTAAAACATACCTAAGATGGCCTCCCACATTGTTTTCTATTACTTCCTACACTCATAAATCTATGGAAAAAAATTTAAACTATAACTATTGCAAACATAATTTTCACAATGCTTAAAGATTACTGACTGCCTTGATCTCTCAAAATGGAAATATATTTTGTACTTTCACAGTGAAAAAAATAATTTGTAGTAATTTACATTAAATACAGTAAATTGTTCTCTCTTTCATAAAGTTTTTCTAAATTAAGATGTAAGAATGTACTTGCTGATACTTGTTCACCCTAAGGCAAATAAAACATTTTTGGACTTCTTGTAGTTTGGATGTGAGATGTCCTTTTAAAGCTCATGTGTTAATCAATGCAAAGTTGTCATAGTGGAATGATTAGATTATGAGAACTTTAACTTCATCAGTGGATTAATCCATCAATGGATTAAGAATTTGAATGAACTACAGGGTAGTAACTATAAGCAGATGAGGCAGGGATGAAGATGTAAGGCACTGGGGTCATGGCCTTGGGGATTTTTATCTTTTTTTGTGTTTTTATTTGTTCTAATTAGTTATACATGACAGCAAAATGTATTGTACACAAATGGAACAGAACTTTTCATTTTTCTGGTTGTGCACAATGTAGTGCATATACACTACATTGCATATGCACAGTCATACATGTATACAGGGTAATGATGTTCATCTCATTCCACCATCTTTCCTGCCCCAGTGTCCCCTCCTTACCCTCTCCCTCCCCTTTGCCCAAACAAAGTTCCTTCAATTCTCTCCATGCACCCTCCGCCCCACCCATTATGGATCAGCATCTACTTGTCAGAGAGAACATTCGGCTTTTGGTTTTCTGAAATTTGATTATTCTCTAACTCCATCCATTTACCTGCAAATACCAAAATTTTAGTCTCTCTTAATGCTGAATAATATTCCCTTGTGTACATATAGCTGAATTTCTTTATCCATTCATCTGTTGAAGGGCATCTAGGTTGATTCCACAGTTTAGCAATTTTGAATTGAGCTGCTGTAAACATTGATGTGGCTGCATCCCTAGAGTATGCTGATTTTAAGTCCTTTGGTTATAGACCAAGGAGTGGGATAGCTGGGTCAAATGGTGGTTCCTTTCCAAGTTTTCTAAGGTATCTCCATACTGCTTTCCATAGTGGTTACAACAATTTACAGTGCCACCAACAATGTATGAGTGTACCTTTTTCTCTACAGCCTTGCCAACACTTATTATTGTTTGTATTCTTGATCATTGCCATTCTTACTGGAGTGAGATGAAATCTTGTCCCTGGATCCTTGCTCTCTTTGTCTCTCCATTTCCTGACTGCCATGAACTGAAACAGCTTTCAGCTACTATGCCTTTCTGTCCTGATGTTCTGCCATTCCTCGAGCTCAGTACAATGGAGTTGGTTGAACATGGACTTAACCTCTGAAGCCAAGCCATGAGCCCATAATAAACTTTCCTCTTCTAAGTTGTTCTTGTCAGGTGTTTTGATCACAGTGACAAAAGCTGCCTAACAAAACTTTTTTCCCAACCTGAAGAAATGAAAAAAAAAAAAAAAAGACTCAGAGATTCTGCAGAATGAAATAGAAAATCATTTATTAACAACCATGTAGCCATTACTCAAGTATAAATGAATTGCGCTTGAATTATTTGTATAACAAAATAACAATTATTATTACTATAATATATTTGTTCCTATATGATATAAACAATCAAGAAAAAATATGAAGTATGGAAGTATAGGAAAGATGGAAAGGGAAATATCAGAGAAACTATAAGAAAACCAATATTTAAATAAAAGAGGGTTTTAGAGATTTAGTGTGAGCAATGCTCAAGATTAGTTTGTCCCTATGCTGAAGCTTCAGGGAGAGCTAATCTAATGAAGATACATGAGTACTAGAAACACTGAACAAAAATATAGAGACTTCTTACATGTATTTTGGAATTTTTTTTTTTTACCAAGGTTACTACTAGTTAAAGATTTCAGGAAACTGTGAAGAGGCTGTGAGTTGTTTCTGGAAAGCTGATGAAGGGAAGGACTGTGTGAATGGTCCCCATTTAAAAAAGAAACCATAATAGAGCATTGCGTGCTAACGGATTAGGGAAAGCCAGTGAAAAGACACATGGTCTATATGAAAATTTTCTTTAGAAGAATTTTATAAGGAAAACTCATTGAACTCTGTCAGTTAATAATTTTGTACACAATTTTACCATTTTCCTAAGCTATCTTTGGTCTTTTTACTTCTTTATTCATTCTCAACTCATCAGCTTTCAGATAGCCTAATATATCTCCTTTCAGTTCTCACTGTAAAGTATTAAATTGAGTGTAGTCACATGTCCCATGTGAAACTTCTTGCATAATGAAGATAATGGTAATGTAGGGAGGAAATACTGAGGATGTGTGTAGGTGTGTGGATGAGGTTCTGTGAGCCATGGGACAAAAGGAAACTCTTGTTTGTTCTGTTAAATTTTATTGCTCATTCCACATCCAACTTAATGTCTCTTTCAATCAATTTCTGGTATCTTCACTTTGGTTACCATCAATTTTCACTTCATCATCTCCTTGGCATAATCATTAATATTTTTATGTTCAATGTTGTTGGAAGAGTATGAGATCTTGGTTCTTAACCTCAATACATATAATTTGGTTTGTGCATGTGTGCATACTTCACAACTCTTTCCACAATTTCAACTAGTCATCTGTTCTGACTTTGTGAAGCCATATGATTTTTTTAAAATAGAAAAGCACAATTAATTTTTACTACCTGTTAAGGTCACATAATTTAATTCTAAGCCCTTCTTACTGCTGTACATTTCAAAAAAATAATAAAAGTTTGGATCTCCTGTGGAGTACAATTTCACTTTGTTACCACCACTATTGAAAAGAAAGGAAATTGAAAGAGACCTTGAAATTGAAACTGGTTCTGAAAATGCAACATGCAAACATTGTTACATGTACCTCAAAGCAGAAGAAATCAGTTCAAAGCTTTGTGCTCCTCTATAGAAAAGCACAACTTGATTTCAAATGTCCTAAAATATAAAAAAAACAATAATTTTAAAAAATGAAGTAGGGCAAAGTTAAACTGTTTTTTAAAACTTACTGCAAAGTAAGAAAATTTAACAGGAAACAAAAAGAGTTGTTTCCTATATTGGAGATAGCACATAGAAAGAAGACATAATGTCTTCCTATGATATCTAGTTCATCCAAACTTATAAGCAGTCATATAGCAATTGGCTTGAAACCCCTTGCTGCAGAAACAAAAATTGTCAAATATACCACATTTCCATTGGCAGTGGTATTATTGAAGTTACAAAAATAAACATTTAGGTGGCAACATAATTTAATATCATTGACATTACTCAAGTAGCTTTTTAAAAAGCCCCATTCATCAATAGCAGCAATGACTTAGGTGGATGGATAACTATGAAAAGACAAAAGTATTATTTGTCTATGCTCAGTGAGGAGAAGTGTCACTTTTGTTTAAAGAAGAATAAATACTTTCTTGACTTGCTTATATTAGTGATATTATATTAACAGAAGATAAAAAAGATTCACTGTCATTTTCATTATCCATCTTGACTTCCTACTGCCTTTCATGATTTTAAAACTGATGCACCTGTGTATCTCTCTCTCTCTCTCTCTCTCTCTCTCTCTCTCTCTCTCTCTCTCTCTCTCTCTTTCTCTCTCTCTGTGTGTGTGTGTGTGTGTGTGTGTGTGAACTTTTTTATAAGCCTTTCAACAGAGATGCAATCATATCATGTGCATCCTTATGAAGGACATCAAGAAAGTAAAGAGGAATCTCATATCTGAACATTGCCCTTCTTTTAATAAATATGTCTGCATAGTTACATAGAAAAATTCTGTCCACATATAATACAGCCATATATGTCATAAAATCATTCATTACAGAGTTATGGCTAAATCGAAAACTTTATTATTGCAGGACTAAATTGAAATATTTAAGCAGCTTATGCTATACATAAATTAGAAACCCATATGCAACTGTTTCTGGTACAATAATGACAAGGTTTTAAGTTTTCAAATATTTTTCAGATATTTTTATAATTTATGCTTAGCTTTAATATATTTACTGTGATTCAATAATTTACTGAAAGAAATGAAATGATAAGGACATCATAGTAATGAGTAGAAATGACTGTTAAAATGAAAACTGTAACAAGAAAGCAATAGTTATAAAATCCATGAATAAAAAAAGAAAAACTTTTCTAGTACCTACTCTATGCAAACATTATTCTTAATTTTTAAAAAATTTAAACCCATTTAATCTAAAAAAAGTCATAAGTGCTTCTAATATCCTAATTTTACAGAAGAGGAAACAAGAAATGTGGTGAGTTTAAATAACTTTTCCAAGATCTCATAACCAAAGCTTTTATTTTAGTTCCAAAAATCTGGCTCCAGTCTTCCTACCAAATGTGTTGTAATGTTCCTCAATTGACTTTTGATCTGTAATTTTGCCATTGATCATTATGTTTGTAGGTTGTTGTTGTTTCCTGTATGTTTTTAAGTAAATCAAGTATTTTATAATTTAACTGCCCTGATTAGAAGATGTGATCCTAGCGCTGAGACTCTAGTTCAGGGGCAGAGTTCTTGCCTAGCATGTGTGAGGCACTGGGTTTGATTCTTAGCACCACATATAAGTGAATAAATAAAATAATGGTCTATCAACAATTAAAAAAATATTTTAAAAGAAACAAATAAAATAAAGTCATGCTGTCCATCTACAACTACAAAATAAAAAATGTAAAAAAAAGATGTGACCCCAATCAATAAAAATTTAAAATAGATAACATTGTCATAATTGTACCTTTTCCAAATTTATCGAAAACTACTACACTGAAGCTTAAATTCAAGATTATTTGTAATTCAATCTATTAACTTCACCAGGATCAGGCAAATGCATGAATCAGAAATGCACATGTAAAAAAAAAAAAGAAAGAAATGTACATGTGTGTTTATATACTTAATACTATTTATTTTAAAAAAATATATTTTTTCTACATTTAGAAAATTTGTCTCCCTATTGATAGTCTGCTCAGTAATTTTCATGTAATACTGGAAGGAAAGAAAGCTTTTCCAAATTTCACTTTTTCTCTTCAAGTCTATTTTCTTATACTATATTAGTTATGCTGGAAGATAAGAAATTTGCTGAAAACACCTATTTCTTCCTTCTGAAGAATTGCCTGTCTAAATACAAATGCCTGTTTCTATGTAGGTGAACTAGATTTGAATAATGAAGGAAATGCCACCAACCAGAAAATAGTCCAGGCAGAAAGAGATGCTTACAAAATGCTGAGCTGGAAGGTAAAATTTTTGGTATATATGGATATTATATTTGTGTAGAAATGTTAAGTGGAGACTGAAAAAGCAATATTGGTGTTATTTATATAGTGTTTCCAAGACACATTAAGTAGTTTAGGCTTTATTCTGCATTAAATGAAGAGTCCGTTGGATATTTCATTGTTATTCTATTTGGTTTTGTTCTTAAGGAGAAAATGATGCAGAATTATTTTTGAGAAAATAACTGTGGGATAAATGTAAGGAAGTGAGACAGGAGCTATGTCCTCAGAGACACGTTTCAGGGAATTGTGGCAATAGATCATGGAAGCAATATTAAACACTTGAACTAGCACTGTATCTGTGTGTTTATTCAGGAGAGAAAGGTAGCAAAAGAGATTCTACAGGTGCCAGACTTGTTTGCTGCTTAGATAAAGGATAAAAGTGGAGAAATCCTGGAAGAAAGAGAAGAAAATAAAAAGTTATAAATGATTCTAAGATTCCAAACTCGGATCATTCAGATACTGTTGATGTCATTGAGAGAGAGAGAGAGAGCCACCATATTGCTTTGGAACCACAGTCAAAGTGAGAGTTGAAGTAAGAAGCAAGCTATCCAATTATAAAGCAGTGAACATATATCTGCTTAAAAAACAAAAGGCAATGAAATAATGTAGAGATAAAAATTTAGGTTGTCCATGATGTTGATGAGGTTTGATCTGACTGACCAAGAGAAATCCAGAAAGAAGTCAAAAACAGTCATATGGAAACTCCAATAAGGAAAGGGTAGTGATTAATGATTTTTAAGTCCTTGTGGAAAAAAAATTAAAAGTCACACATTAAATCAGCTAGGGGAAGCGATGTCCTAAGTATATGAAGTATGCTCTCATAGACCTGAAGAAAGTCAGAGTAGGTCATCAAGAGAGGCTTTCAAAGAGGGCTGTGGTATGCTGAGGCAGGAAATTGTACCCGACATGATGTAGAAGATGGATTATAGCAGGGAAGCAAAAAGTGCTTCTTCACAGAGGTGATGGACTTTGCTTCAGAGTGGCCACATTAAGAACTGGGAGGAAGAGATAAATCTGAGCTATTTGAAGGACAAATCTGCCCAAGTTTGTAAACTCAATCTATGGAACAAAGAGAACAAAGAGACGGGAAGCATGTATATATATATAATTCTGAGTTTACATTATGAAACTGAGAAGTGTGATGAAGGGTGATTCAATGACAAAAACAGGTTTGCTAGAGAAGCAATTCAATTTTAGAAGATGTCAATTTTAAGCAGGTGAACTTGGTGCAGAACAAAGCATTATAAAGAAAAATTTTGTCCAAATTTGGAAATATATTCATTAATTTAAGAAGGAAAAATAATGAGAAAAGCTTAGAAATATATCTCACAATTTTCTTCCTATTATGAACTTGAACATTTATTTTTAATATATACATGATGATAGGCATTTTATATATCTTGCATTCATCTCAAAAATATTAAGGTGGTTATAATGAAGTATATTAGAGATGAGAAAAATGGCACTAAAATTTTATGTGGTTTATTTAAAGCCATGAAGTGACACAGAAGCAGAACTGAGCAGTCTGTCTCTACATCCTTGTTCCTTTACACACTGTTTCCCTTGACTTTCCCAAATAGCTTCACAGTGCACCTATTTATAATAGATTTTGATGAACCTTTTTGAGAACAAAGGAGAGAATACATTATAGAACCCCATAACAATGATAATTAAAATTTTATATGGTATATTCAACTTTTTAAAAAAAAAAAAAAGTCCTTTAAATACTGTAATGTCTGAAACTAATTTCTGGCCAGCATTTTTCTGTAAGTCCTTCATGGATCACTATATTACTAGGATTTTCTTTCTTCTTCTTCTCCTTCTGTATATCTTTTTTTTCTTCTTTTCCTTCTTATCTCTCTTCTCTTCTCCTTTTTTATCTCCTCTCTGTTTCAATTCCTCCTTCCCCCTTTCAGCTACTTAATGTTGATTCCAGACTGCAGGTAGGTAATTTGTTACCGTGAAATGTTTAAACGGTTCAGGTGTCCTCTTGCCTTCCATTCTATGTCCTTTCACAGGCTAAGACTGGTCAACCATTGTACCTTTATACATATATTTGTTAACCAAGGACCATTTACCCCAGAGACAGTCTTTCTTTCTTATAATCAGAAGAAACATCAACCCCTGAGATTAGATACTGCTGAATTCCATATGTAAGTCACATCTGTGTAACTACTGTGCAATATACTAATACTCTTCCCATTAGTGCAAAATATCAACTAGTGCATTGAAAACCTTCTATTTAACAATATGCATTTTAATATGCCCTGAATATGTTGATGCCTTTTTTATTAGGCAACATATCCTCTCCTATAAGGTAGTGTCTGTCAGATGTTTTTGAGTTCCTATTTTTTTGCAAACTTAAATGACCAACAGTCTATAATTCTTGTTCATTAAACCACTGACATGACAATGTTATTTGGCCTGATCTGCATTAATACCAGCAAGTTCAAGAATGACAGCCTGATTTGGGCACCATGGCGCATGCCTGTAATCCCAGCGTCACAGGAGGCTAAGACAGGAGGATCATGAGTTCAAAGCCAGTCTCAGCAACTTAGCGAGGTCCTAAGCAACCAAGTGTCTAAATACGATATAAAAATGACTGGGATGTGACTCAGTGGTTAAGCACCCCTGTGTTCAATCCCCAATACCAAAACAACAACAACAACAAAATGACAGCCTGTAATATTTGAGTCTATATGTTAAGATTAAAGTAATACTTGATGTGATCACATTTATTGTAATTTCATTCATAGTTATTTTTTAGTAAAGACACTTTTTAAACAAATGTGTGTGTATTGGGGGAAGGTCAAATGAAAATAATAAAACAGGGTCATTAAGTGAACATGTTTTAAAGCAATTATAACTATACATGCATTAATGTGGAAATTTAAGACAAGTCAATTTTCCTTTATGTTAAATACCTTAGGATCTTTAGGTCTTGAAGGTTTATGAGAAGTATTAATTCCAAGTAAAATGAAAATTTAACTTCTAAAGATAATTTTACCATAAATATGTATTGGAGATGTATGTGTGAGAGAGAGTCAAAAAAATATTAAAAAGTAGAAAAATCATTCAAAATGATGCAACTTCCTTCTTTTTGGCAGAATTTGTTGTTGCAAGCTTTCAAGCTTTGAAACTGATCAGAAGCATACAGAGACAGGAGGAATTTCTTTTACTATAATTTAAATGTCTTAAAAAAGGATCTTTGGAAATAAGTAAATCATATTAGTATGAGAGATCATGGCCTTGAAAGTATTATACACTATGCTTAAATCATAGTATAAATATTTATTCACTGAACATGACCAGAAATACAGTGAAGAGTTTGGTTTTATGGCAATACAACAATTTCCAATAAAAGTTGTATGGCCCATTGTGAAAGTGGCATTCTATCACAGACTGGGTAGAGGGAATCTGATTCCAAGTTTATTTCCTATGGCCAATGAAATGGCCTTTCAGAATGCTTTATGAAACTACAAATCATTTGAGTTGCTCCCTGGTTGAGAAACTTAAATTAAATTGGAAAGAACCTCCAAGGCAAATCAAGTCTTCTGAAACTAAGTTAGCTCAGTAAATATCACCATCTCCCTTACACAATTACAAATAACTTAGAATTCTATAGGAGTTGCTTTAGTTTTGAAAAATTATAAATTAATACTATAATTGTAACACAGTTTATCATTGATTATATTATTAATCATGCCCTATTAGTGGTTTTTAAATTTGAATATTTTTCAAGTCCATAAACAACTACAGTAATTTAAATCATTTCTCAGATATTACAAAGGATATTTGAAAACATAAATTTTATATAAACTCATTTGTATAATTTTTATTCAAAGATAGCCAAAAATAAATCATAATTTAGGCAAAAACAAAGCAACTTTATGGTCAGTACCAAAATTAACATCATTAATTTAATGTCTAGATTATATCGTTTCTTAATTAAGTGTTACCCACAATGGGGATAACATGAGCAATGTGCGTATGGTACTGTTGTGCTGAGATTAATTTTAGTTCAGCTTGCTATACTTTCTTTTGGTGTTATGGTTTGGATCTGGAAATTCCTCATAAGCTGGTGTGTTGAAAATTTGGTCCCCAATGCAGCAATGTTCAGAGATAAGGCTTTAAGTCAATGATTGATCATTAAGACTCTGACCTCACCACTGTATTAATCCTTTGATATCTGGGTAGAATACTGGGAGGTAAGACTTAGTTGGAGGAAGTAGCTCACAGGGGTCATGCCTCTCTAGCTTCTCCCCCCTCCTCTTTCTCTCCCTCTTTTTCTTTCTCCTTTCCAGCTTTTGTCCACAAGGCCCTTTTGCCACTGTGGTCTGTCTCACCTCAGCCCAGAGCAATGGAGTCAACTGACTATGGACTGAAATCCCTGAAACCATGAGCCAACATAAATCTTTCTTCCTCTAAGTTGTTCTAATCAGATGTTTTGGTCAGAGTAATAAACAGCTAACACACTGGGCATCACAAACTCTCCCATTGTACATCCTGTTGGACTTGATGCCATCCTACCACTTATAGATTATGTTTCTTTTATTTCCCATTAACCTATAGATTCAAAAAGAGTGTACTATAGGGATACTGCCACATCAATGATCATAGCGGCACAATTCACAATAGCTAGACTGTGGAACCAACCTAGATGCCCTTCAATAGATGAATGGATAAAAAAAATGTGGCATCTGTACACAATGGAGTACTACACAGCAATAAAAAATGAAAAAATCATAGAATTTGCAGGGAAATGGATGGCATTAGAGCAGATTATGCTAAGTGAAGCTAGCCAATCCTTAAAAATCAAATGCCAAATGTCTTCTTTGATATAAAGAGAGCAACTAAGAACAGAACAGGGAGGAAGAGCATGAGGAAAAGATTAACATTAAACAAAGACAAGTGGGGGGAGAGAAAGGGAGAGAGAAGGGAAAGCATATGGAAATGGTAGGAGACCCTCAATGTTGCACAAAATTACACAGAAGAGGATGTGAGGGGAAAGGGCGGGGAAACAAGGGAGAGAATTGAACAACAGCAGATGAGGTAGAGAGGGATGATGGGAGGGGAGGGGAGGGGGGATAGTAGGGGAAAGGAAAGGTAGCAGAATACAACAGTCACTAATATGCCATTATGTAAAAATGTGAGTGTGTAACCGATGTGATTCTGCAATTTGTATTTGGGGTAAAAATGGGAGTTCATAACCCAATTGTGTCAAATGTATGAAAGATGATATATCATGAGCTTTGTAATGTTTTGAACAACCAATAAAAAAATAAAAATAAATAAATAAATAAATTCAAAATAGAAGCAATTTTACATTAAAAAGAAGTATCACTTTGCACAAATTGAAATTAAGATACAGATCCAATAGCATTGCTATTCCCTGTACTGAGCCAGGAGGTAATAAGTTAAGCAAGACCCTAAAATCTATTTGGACATAAGAATTACCATCAATGTCATCTTGAATTCAGGATAAGTTATTCTTACTTCCAAATAAAAGCACAATAAGAGGATTTACACAAGTCATTAATGGGTATAAAAGAAACATCTTCCTGGTTTATATTTATTCTTGGATGTTTGCCAACTTTACAATGGGCAGTATAACTATCAAGGAATAAGCAACCCTTCAAGTCAAAAGATTAGTTTTGGGGTTTCTTCTTTTATAAAATGATCACCCAGAGGTAGACACCACATCAAGAATTAAGGACCTAAAATTTCAGTATAATGGTAAAAGATGAGGAAATTCTTGATATGTAATTGTTGGACATACAAATAAGATACAAATAACTATACAGCAGGGTGGTCACTGACTAGTCTTGATATTCTACTGGAATAGGGACCCCACAACAAGGTTGCATGTGCCCTATTAGAATATCAGAAGAAAATATTAGAATCTCTAATCTTATGGAATGAATTGTGTATGAGTGTGTGTAACCGAGCATTTTTATACCGATTAGAATAAATCCAAAGACATAGTCTGAAAAATACTGCCTTAGATAATAAATATACCAATTAGCAAAGAAAATAAACCAACTCCTTTCTGACTGATATCCCTTAATTTTAGTACAATTTATATGACTCTAGTGATTTCATCTCTTATAATAGATATAAGGGATTCTGTTTTTTTTCTGTCTAGTTCTTCAATGACTTTTATGTTTAAAGCAAGCCAATTCTGTCTTATTTTATTCTATTTTGTATCTTTTTAGGTGGATTACAATAATTAAAAAAAACTTTCATGTAGTAAAATGCTATTAAAATCTAATTGTATCTTGGTAATGGCTTATGGAACAACCACAAGAAACTGTATTAATTTTAAAAGAAAGTGTGGAGGAAGAAAAGTTTCAAGATTCAAGTGAACTTCAAGCTAATTCTCCAATGTTTGGCAAAGCTAGAGTCCAGTTTCTGTACGTAATTTACAGGTATATCTACCTTATATGAACTCAGGTAAAACTAGATGAAGACATTCTGGTATTTGAACTGCAGTTTTTAAGACATTTAAAACTAACAAAATCATAAAATCAAGTAAGAATTTAATAAAGCTGGAATATATAAAGAATAATCTACTGTACTGAGGAAAAAAAGAAGTTCAAATGTAGTGAACAATTCCTAGTTCTGTAAGATTGCAACTTTTAAAAGTTTAAAAATCATTTAAATTGAAACTATAAAAGTATTTTCTTATTTAAATAAGTTCAGAGGTACTTGAAACAATTTCACTAAAATACATACAGTCTAAATAAAATGCAGTGCATCATTCTAAGAAACTATTTTCCACTGATTAATCTGGAGATTTACTTCTGAAATAAGATTCTCTGCATTACAAAACCATAATACTTTCCTGTTTGAAGAAGATTCTATTTCATCAAAGCATGTATAATCTACTTATTTCTACAGTCATAAGAATTTAATGTAGTGCAACATCTCACATAGATGAAATTGTGACTAATAATTGTCCTTTTGGAGGAAAACATGCAAATGAAGACTGAATCCTTTATGAACCTCAAAAACTTTGCATGTCCCCTCCCACTAGTACCTGCAAAAATTCATGAACACAATAACTAACTATGATAAGGATGTTACAGACTATAATTTCACTGGATTTGTTATTGGATATATAAACAAAGTTTCCTATAAAATAGGAACATTAGTTCTTTCATAACTATAGTCATGTTTCATGGCTAAAATGTATAACTCACTCTAAGTATCATGCATATTTCTGGCAGCATTTAATTTCATTAAAAACCAACAGACTTGTTCTGAATATGGATGAGTGGTTTGTATGTGTATGTGTGTGCGCGCTATGCTTCATTTTCATGGCATTATATGACTGTATGACTATAAGCAGGTATAATTTTTGATGGATTGAATACATTCTTTGAAGGTCACTTTGCAATATTTGAAACTGATACTTTCAGAGAAGTTTTAATGGTAGTAAAAATATATTCACATGTTTGAGAATTCTGATTCCCCAGAACATTGGAAGAGAACAATCCCAAAGCATTATTATTACAGTCTCTGAAAATAGAAAGATAAAACTGCAAAAAGAGTCATTAAGTGTTTAATCCTTCTATATACCTTTGATTTCTGCCTTTGTCTCATAGGACAAAACTGGAGCCCTGTTTAAAACTAACTCCCCAGTTCCTCAACAAATTCATTAAAGAAAAAAACATACAGTGCGGATTCACTCTAAATTGGTGACTTTTCACTGTTAAAAGATGCTTCGTTCTGCTTGATCATTGTAGACAAGTATCCTAACATAGGGGTCTATCAAAAAAATTGGCTTATGTGTAACCCTAGATGTACTCAGTCTTTCCTGGCAGGAGTATATTTTGAGTTCTTGAATGAAAATATTTTCAAATTCCTAATCACTTCTTCTGACACTTTATCAACTAGAGGAGGTATCTGTGGCCCCAAAATCTTATAGGTTTATTTTTTTCCACTTTCTCTTTCATAACAACATTTTTTCAATTTGCAAAAGGTACACACTATTTCATACCAACCTAATTTTTACCATGTTGTAGGATAATCACCTGTGGGTTGCAAAATTATAGTTTCAAAATGTTGGTCTCAAAAGAATGTACTGACTCTAAATATCAGGTAACAAATTCTCTTTTGAGTCCAGTGGTTCTAATTAGTGCTTTCAGCAAAAATAATTGAATAACTTTAATCACGAATTGAGAGAAAAACAGTGACCATAAAGAAATCCTTTTTTCACATTCAAAAAATTTATATTGCTTTCCCCCATAACTGATTCCACTCAATTTACCGCATAAGAAAATATCAAATGTGACTTATGTATGGGAATCTTTTGTTCATACTCTCACAGAGCAAAAAGTACCAACTTGAGATTTTATAATGAGTTCTATTTCCTTTTTTCTAAAAATTTCCAAGCCTGTACTGAGTTGGCACTACCACCAGTGTAGCGTTTGATCAAAATTCAAATCATTTTGCAAACTGTGAAAAGAAATTAAATTAGTGAACATAAAATAGTGTATTTGAAATGAACCTCATGGGAAATTTGAATAAGGATTTTTTTTCAATGAGTTTATGTTCTCATTGATGAATTTGACTTATTTTAGAAATGGACAAGTTCAGCATCTTTTTTTATAAATGTTAATTCTAAATATTTTTTTACATAATTAAGTAATTTGGAATGAAGTTTATCTTTTACCTGCCTCTAAATTAGATGTTAAAAAATCCATGTAACAATGTCTTGTTTTTTTAAAAAAATATATATCTTTAAAGATCTACCAGCTAAAAAGTTATCAAGTGCTTCTACAATTTTCTTTCAGGCAAAAAATTAATAACATCATGTTCTATAGCAGGATGCTTACACAGTCATTACAGCCTGTTCATTGAGTTTCAGGAAACACCACAAAAAGGCTTTTCCACACTTATCAGATAACTATTTATTTGCATATTTGTGTTTCATGGAATGGTACCTCACTTAAACACTCAGAAAGGATTGGGAAAATCAAACTATTGTTAATTTTATTATCATTTGAGGATGATAAAAAATTTGTAGTTATGTAAATAATGATATAGATACAGAGATAAGTATCTATCAAATTAAGGACCTGTGAAGGGAGCGTAAGTAATTTCTTCAACATGCCTGCCATTAAGCCTAGTTAGCATGCACATTCTTTACTGTCAAACCTACTAACTCAATCTTTCTCCTTTCATACAGTCTATTCTTATTATTAAATTTAAAATAATTTCAGCAATAGTATTACAACTCCTCTTAAACAAAATCATATTATTCTTTTCCAGTCAGTTTTGTCCATTGTATCTTGCAAATTCAGATGTCTTAGGAAATGTGCCAATTAAATGTAATAGATGAATATCACCAAGTGCTTAAGCTTTTAACTCCAGCTAAAGATGTATACTTAGATGGACTTTGAGATTATCTGAAATACATTTAAATGTGTGAACAGGAAGTCATACTTTTAAAAAACATTTCTTAGTTATAGTTGGACACAATATCTTTATTTTGTTTATTTATTTTTATGTGGTGCTGAGGATCAAACCCAGTGCCTCACACCTGAGAGAAAAGTGCTCCACCACTGAGCTACAACCCCAGTCCAAAGGAAGTTAGATATTTTTAAGAGTTAATGTTTTATACTAATTTTATCTTTAATTTACTCTTATTTGAACTTCTTTCAAGTGCAGTGAATTCTTTGACAAACAAATCACACATAAACGATATTTTAATAAACAATTGTCATTTCTCCTACAGCCTTGTTGTTCAAATTTCTAACTAAAAATCTTCCTAGCATAAACTAAAACACAGACTTAGCAGTAATTGCTTGTAACCAAATCTCTCTCATTCTCTCTCAAACACACAAACACATCATAAAGGGAATAATGAAAATCAGCTGTGTTTATAGTGCCTTGATTGATGGCTAGAGTAGGTTAACCTGAAATCAATATTATCATGTTATATTTTTCCACTCTCACATTCACCCTAGGAGGATTTTCACCTTGGGAAAATATTCTTCAGTAGGACTCGTTAAAGGTAAAGGGTATGGCTTTCTTTTAATGAGCAAGAGAAGGACTACCAAGAAGGTAGGCAAGCATAGATTTTTAGGAAAAAGAACATATGGAAAAGAAAGATATGGACAATTGCCTTTTCAAGTTGTCTTAGCTTGAGTTTACTAGAAGCAGAATCCTAAAAGAGTGTTTTTGTTCAGGATATTTATCGAGTGTTTATGAATAGGGCAATAGGGAAGCAGAATGGAAAATAGGTAAAAGCCAAGGAAGAAAAGAAACCCAGCTAGAAACTAGCTTCAGTATTTTATGATGAGAAACTTCCTCCATTACTTCACAAACATTGGCCTGGAGTATGCCGAGAGGACACAGAAGACAGCTTGTGATAACTGCCTGGATAATGAGGCTCCAGTCTGTCCTAGATTATAGGTGACTCTCCAGACAATGGGACAGCTGGGATGGAGTGAAAAACAGTGCTTCTTCAGTTGTGCACCTTCTGGCAAAATTGATCTGAGCAGGGGACCTACACATCCACGACAACCGTCCATGACCCTGATCCTTTGCCATTTCAATCACGTCTGATGATTATCCCTTCCCTCTCCCACATCAGTTTTCTCCTCTGCTAGGTAAGACCCATCTTATCCCCCTCTTTCTATTATTTACCCACCTTAAACTAAAACAACATAAAAGAAAACAAAAGCTCTGTAAGCAAGGAAAGCAAACCCATTTGAGGTACAGGCATCTCTTCTGTAAAATTGACTCAGTGCTCCTCCAAGCAAAAGAGTCTTCTGCGGGTGATAAGAAGGTCAGTTTCTCTACTTCTGCAGGGTCAGACATTTAGTATAGCAGGATAGCCCTTGTGAGAGAGGGTCTGTGTATAGCCTCCATGCCTGAAAGCCTGCCCATTCTTTTCATAGATCATGCCTATGGCAACTACTAGAGAACTCTTTTGAAGTGAATTCCTCTAAAGGTGTACATTTATTGCTGTCAGTCTCCTAGGGATACCAAAAATGAATCTTTTTATTTTTTAAACCAAATTGCCTGATCAGGGTACTTTTTTGCACAAAATAGCTAGCATGGTTTTGAACTTAAAACCTACATGAAGATTTGCTTAAGTCCCAAATTCTTCCCCCACCTAGGCAAATTTCCTAGTTCCCTTTCTTTTGTAGTGTTTATTTCCCATGACCCATAGACTTAAGTTCCTTCAATCCTTACACTGAGAATGTAAAAACCTGTGGTCCCATTTTTGTGAGTTGCTCTTATTAGACATCATTTGAGTTTTTCTAGATGTAGAATTGACAAGTTTTGAGTTGCACGTAATCATCTTCAGTATTAATGAAAAATCGTTTTACAAATTGATTGTTCAACTTTGTTTTCCCACCAGGACACCAAAAATGTTCTCAAATGTTTCACATTGTTGCTAGCCCTTAATAGACCTTAATTCTTCCACATATCCTGGGTATAAAATGTTGGCCATTGCAATCCAATGTGAATCATCACTATTATTGATTTAGTATATTTTCCTTTATAAGCTATTTCTCTGAAATTTGCCCAATCTTTTTTTATCTCTTTAATTCATACATAATTACATTCTTGATGTTTTAACATAATTCCTTCAATATCTGGCATTCATGGTAGGCTCAATCTGTTATTGTTGTTGGATGTTTTGGGGTTGTTTGTTTGGTTGGTTGGGTTTTTTTCCTTCTTGCTGACTTTAATATTTATGGTATCCTCTTCCTGTAAAGGAAGAGGTTTGGTACATTTGGCCTCTTCCTGTATAGGTTTGGTAATTTGGTTTTGAAATTGATCTACGTAAATGTGTAATTCCCAAACTTGGAACTGTTTTTCAGCCACAGTGAATTTAAGTTTTCCCAGAATGAGTAGTTCCAATTGACTTGGAATGATTTATCTTTTATCCTAGGCCTCTGTTTAATGTAGAATCTCTAGCAGACATTCTCTGCTTTGCCTGGCTCCAAGACTTACTTTTCATTCCTGCATGACAATAACATGGACATTTTCCCTAACGGTAAACAAACTTGCCCATACCCTTCCCTTTTCAGGTGCTTTCTCCTTATTGTTTTTTGCACAGCTTACTGTTGATGTGTGCTTGGAGGAGGTGAGGCGGGTGTTACTGCTGAGGAATCAATTTTCTCTTTAGTGAGTGCAACAATGTGAAACATATAGGCCATCATAATTTATTCCAGATCTTTGTGCAATAGTAGTGGCAGGCTCTCAGCCTATCTAGCCTGTTGGAAGGATTAGTCCCTAACTATCTACTATTTGATTCTGCAGTTAAAGATACAATTCTATTTCTGCCCATGTTTTAAATAGTATCTTTCAAACTATGGAACATGAAAATAATTTAGTAGATTGTAAACAGGAGGAAACAGACACTTTAGATTATTAGTGTGAATTCCTTAAAATTATAGAAAGTATTAATGAGGCCTATAAGATATTTTCTGAAGTTATGATTAAAAAATATTTTGAGTCACTGCTCTTAAGTTACTCTCAAAAGTCAGTTCTATAATATTCTGAGACCCTTCAAGCAGTAACATCTACCACTCTGAAATACTATAGCATTTTGATTATATTGTTCAAATAATGCTTTTGCAGTCAACTTTTTAATTATATCCTTTTGTTATTTCATTTATTCAATATTTATCTCATTACCAATGCCAAACAGTAAGTATTTTTGGCATCTTATGTAGATCAGGATAACAAGCTGCAAGTTGAATGTTATGTTCTCCATTTTACAGAGGAGGGCACTGAGGTACCAAGAGACATTATGTAGCTTGTCTGCAATCACCTAGGTATGCAATGGCTGATTCAGGATCATAACTTCTGCCCTCCTATCTCTGAAAACCTATGTTCTTGTATACTTTATCATACCACTTTTGTATAACAGAGATTCTTGGATTTATTTTTGTAACTCTTAAACATATACTAATATTTCAATTATGACCATGATTGAGAGTCAAACTTTAAAGTATGTGTCTATTAATAATTTGTTTTTATTTTTTAAAGTTTTATCTTCACAACTATGATTTTTAACATAATTTTTAAAACTGATAGGACATTTTGGGAATCTTTGTTGTCAGGGTTCAGACTGAGAGTAGGAACTATTTTTATATTCAAGCAGCATGTGTAGAGCTTAAACTAGCTGATGTTCATTTCCAATCTGTGCATCTAGGCATCCTGGGGCACACAGTAAACTTGCAGAAGTACCAAAAGGTCTGTTCAATATCTGAAAGATATTGTAAAAGAAATACAGAGACACCTGTGAGGCACCACCTACACTATTATTATTATTAAGTTTGGGGGCCTAAATGTATAATAAGGAAACTCTAAGACATTTATTTGGGTATTTTCATTCCATGAAATAAATTACTGAGACACTGAAATTACCATGAATGGCGAAAGTTTGGAAAGCACTGATATAGATAGAATCTGGAGCTAATGTCTCTGTTCAAATCACAGCTCTGCATGTTTTAAAGATGCTCAGCACATGATGAGTAAAGCTGTTCAAAAACAAATAATAATAAGTGAATCATTCTATCTCCAGTTGGCATATAATGGACACTTGTCAAATGACCAATGACTAAATGAATAAATGACGGAATAAGTGCTTTCACAAAAGCCATTTCTTCATAAGAAAGAAAAAATAACACCTGGTTTTTATTCTCAAGTTGCCTTCACAAATATCTGAGGGATGTAGTCTTTCCTGTTTAAAGGTTGAGAAAATTCAAACCTATAGGCAGGGACTCAGATATCTCATGTGTATGTAATGTGATGTGTCAAGAACAAATAAATGGGAGTACACTACATTCTGGCTATGATGATCAGTAACATTCTTGGAATGAAAAGGAGAAAGATATCAAAGCTTGTGATTAACTTCAAAACAAGATATTTAATCTTTTTTCTTTATATTCATATTTCAATGATACCATTTTATTCAGAGGTAATCCTTCCCAGAGAATGTCATTAGCTAGCCTGTCAGCTCACAGCTAACCAGAAATCACCTTGAACTGATTTGCATCAACCTTGTATTTAATACTGAGGATTTTAAAAACCTGTTTGAGTTTTTCTTCAATGAATTGGAGAATTAATTCTGGAAGGCTGAGGTAGCTTGAAAACAATTACATCTTTTTTATATGCTATTTTCAATTAATAAAAATAATAACATGAAAAAGTGATTTGTTATTTATCTCGTAGCTTTTCTTTCAGCATAGTTTGTCTTTTCTATAAATTGAGAATTGAATCTAGAGACTAAATCAGATTCATGTTCAATATTTAAGGAAAATTACTTCAAAAGGGGCTTGTCAGCTTCTGTAAGATCCAGCTGTCTTTGTGTGATATTAGCAGCTGTTAATGATCAATGCCTAAACCCATTAATTCATTAGGGTTTGTGAAACTATGTCATAATTCTTTCTCCATTCATTAGCTGCAATAAATCTATGAAAAGAAATTTCTCTACTATTAGGTTACTCGGTGCTACAGTTTATTTAAAAAAGATGAAATAAATGCTTACTTATCTTTAGCAGCTAGTTTTCAAAATGCAGTTCTGGTTAACATGCATCCTCCAACTGTGGACAATTATTTTCCTTTTGTGTTTATTATCTTTAAGAGATAACGAATTTAAAAATAGTCATATATTTAAATCCATTGAGAATTTATTGATTATTTGGGCATTATTGATGCTCAAATTATTTTGACTTCAACAGAAGGAACCTGTTTATTTTACTACAAATAACAAAATGTTCCAAGTTCATCTTATAATTTTGTGGCCTAGGACTGGATTTGGCTACTTTGTAAGGATCCTGGCTCCTGCTTCAAGGCATGGCATTTCGTGGCCACAAACTATGCTGTAGGGGATGCTCATGGGTCCCTGTGAAATATACTATTAATATTAGTGTCGCTTCTTTCTGGCCTGAACCGCCATCTTCCAGTAATTTGCCAAAATGATGAACACATAGGGAAAGAGGAGAGGAACCCGGTATATGTTCTCTAGGCCTTTTAGAAAACACAGAGTTATTCCTTTGGCCACATATATGCAAATCTACAAGAAGGGTGATATTGTAGACATCAAGGGAATGGGTACTGTTCCAAAAGGAATGCTCCACAAATGTTATCATGGCAAAACTGGGAGAGTCTACAATGTTACCCAGCATGCTGTTGGCATTGTTGTGAATAAGCAAGTTAAGGGCAAGATTCTTGCCAAGAGAATTAATGTGCGTATTGAGCATATTATGCACTCTAAGAGCCGAAACAGCTTCCTGGAACGTATGAAGGAAAATGATCAGAAAAAGAAGGAAGCCAAAGAGAAAGGTACCTGGGTTCAGGTGAAGCGCCTGCCTGCTCCCCCCCACCCCCCACACACAGAGAAGCACATTTTGTGAGAACAAATGGAAAGGAGCCTGAACTACTGGAACCTATTCCCTATGAATTCATGTCATAATAAATGTAAAAAAAATTAAAATTAAAATAATAAAGGCCCGTGTACTATAAAATGCTTTTTTAATTGAAAAAAAAAATATTAGTGTCACTCTTGGTCCTTTCATCTCAAACAGGAACAATTATTTTTGTGTTTCATACTTATATCTCCTTTCTCCCATGCTGAGAGATCTCAGTTGTACTATGGACAAGTACGAGCTTGCATGAGTTATTTGTCAAAGCTCCATGATACCAACATCACTTTATTAGAATAACCATGTGGATGTGATTACTGTAAGAATACAAATTCTATTCTAATTCTTATTGTTTTAAATATATGTTACATATGTAGGTACAGAGAAGTTATTTTGTTTCTAAGGGCTTGGGTGTTGCATTCCTATGTGATTATAAATATGTGATTATATCAATTGGATACACATTTGTGTTCCTTTATAATTTTGATTTTTTAATATTTATAGATTTCTCTCAAAAAATCAATATAAAATTTATTTATTGAAAATTTTTTTCTATATTTTATATTTATATTATGTGGGATTCATTATGCCATATTTGTATATGTACTTAATTTGATCAATTTCATTCATCAGTACTTTCTCTTTCCCTTCCTCCTTCTAATCTGCTTTCTCTATTCTACATATTTCCCTTCTATAATAAAAATAATTTTATCAATAGATTATAATCACATATATTAGAGGTATTTACTCTGGTATATATGTACTTGTAGAAAGCATAATTTGAAAGTTTTCATTCCCCAATACTTTCCCATGCCCTCTCCTCTTCCCTCTCTCTTGATTTCCTTCCTCTACCCTATTGGTCTCCCTTCTAGAGAATGGATTTCTAAAAAATTATGTAAGATAGTTGCATGTTTCTAAACAAACCAGGAATAGTCAATTACAGCTTGCTTTTATCTCTGCCTTCCATTTTATTGCATCAATCTCATTATAGGTGACTTTTTCAAAACTGCTTCTGACTTATTGTTATACATTTTAGAACAAATACATTTATATATTTACATATTGGTTACATATAACATAATGGGATTTGGCAAATAAGCAATTTGTATATTTCTCAGTGTCACTGAAAACATTATATACAAATGTTGGTGGATATATACATATGAATGGATGGATGTGTTATTACACACTGCATACTTTTGTATACATTGATTTTTTTCCTCTAAAAGATAGTGATCTATAGTAATACAGAGAGACAATTAGCATGTGTTAGATTTAGCTTTGTAAGATAGCGTCAATATTATTTCTACTAATAAATGAGTTATTCTATTTGCACATATTTATGTAATTTCTATAAATTGAGTCTTGTCAAATCATGAACATAGGTGTGCACGTGTGCACAGACACACACATGCAAACACACGCATGCACACTTTTATCAATGCATTTGTTTCCTTTTCACTTCTTGCTGAATTTGTATTCTACTACTAACAGGTTTTTTTTTTTCCCCACTAGATTTTCTCTCTGTATAATCTGTCCAATCTGGATGTAGTAACTCTCAGTTATTTCCAGGATTCATATACCCAAATCTTTGGCCACTATAAACTTTATAGTGAATCCCTTTGACTCACCTGTCAAATGAAATACAGGTAAAATTATTTCCAGCTTCAGTAGTTCTTGTAAAGTTGGCTGGCACTCAGTGACGTGGTATTCTTTTCTAGGGGACTCACACCCCCTGAAGCTTTCCCTTATTTCTTTTCCTACAGATGCTGAAACTGCCTGAGTCTTTTACTGAGGGAACTTTGATCCTGTCTACACATTTTGTGGTGTTCATTTACGGGCTCATTCTCTTACTTGAATTTTAAATGTGACCCATGATTTTTAGTTTCTCTAAACTAATTACTGTTAATTTATGGGAATTTTAAAAAGGAGTACTGTTGCCACCAGAATGTTAGAATAATTTTTTTTATAACTTAATTTTTAATGGGGAAAATAAAATCACCTGCTAAAACACATGCTTAACAGGGTTTGAAAATAAATAACCACAAGTCATTTATGATAACATAATATTGATATTAGAGGTGTGGTCCCTTGGGGAATTTTAATTTGTTGAATGTGTGATTTAATGAATGGGTGTTAAGCCAGGTGGGTTTCCCTGTCTCTCCTTTACTGCAGAAGATCAGGGAGATTTGGGCTTCTCACTGTCTTTGATGGCATTCATCATTCCTTCTTTTTCCATATTCTTACCCTTTTCCCCAGCCTTCCCCTGTCTCTATAGTTAAGAACAAATCTAATTGTAATGATTTTCCTAGCCAATAACTCTATAAAGATACTAAGGCGAGGCAATAACAAACATGGGAAAGTTGGAAAGGTTATTGGACTTTGTAAAATTTATTGTTGCCTTGCCTGTTTATAGTTTCTCAGTCCCCTATGACATGGTAATTGAAAATCCAGTTTGACTTCTTTCATTCACTCAACAAATAGCAATTGAAAAGGGGTTGCATATCAGCCGCTCTACTTGATTCTAGACTCACTAAATGTTAGTCTATTTTAGGTACATGAGGTTTTGAGTTCTGATTTTATCTTCACTTTCTGATTTTAGCTTCTGAAGCAATTGAAGTCAAAACATTAACAGAGAAAAACTCACCTGTGAACTTACCTCAGATGTTTCATTTGATGACTTATGTACTCCACCAGGTCATTCTCTCCTTCTCTAGTTGCTCTCTTCACATATTCCTCCCTACTCTGAATTTATTTCTTCTAAAGTATTCATAGGCTACTGAAGTAGGTGTGATATTGATCGGTTTTGTTGTTGAATATCTAAATCAATGATGATGACTCAGACTGACACTGATCAGAATTATGAGGATCCTAACTTTGGCCTTCAGCTATTAAAAGAGAGTTCTTCAGATCATTTTTTAAAAATTTATTCTGAAAATATTTTTCAAGCATGGACAGTGTTCCAGATACTAAATTTATGCCCAGAGTTACACTAAAAAGAAGCCTATGATCACAGAGAACATTCCAAAGAGAAAGGCATATACATACAGATGTAGATGCACACACACATAACAGGATAGCAAGAAAAATTAACACAATTCCACACTGCTGGACTGCATATAGAAATTTTAAAAGATAAAATTATATCATTTAGAGTTTGCTTTAGATTTATAGATTCAAATTCTGATCCACAAATTAGCAGTCATGAATACAATTCAAAATTCACCTCATGTGTGACAACACAAATTAGTAATCATATTCCAATTATAAATCCATCCATAATCTCTGTCATCCCTGTTGGTACATTTTTTTTCATTGACCTTGATATAACTTCTCTTGACTGCATTTCCTGGGATCACTACATTTTAGTGATTTTCTGTTACAGATTATGTTCTCTTCTCTAATTTTCCCGTGTGGAAGGAACATTAATGACTACTATCCTTAGAAAGGAGAAGCAGCCCTGGAATCACAGTGTTATTGATATTAATTAAAGAATTCTGTTCCCCTTCTCATGAAAGCTCTTGTAACACAAACATTCTTTCTCTTCTTCCCCCATTTTCCCCTTTCTCTCTTAAAACACAGCACAGTTTATCAAGATAAATAATATATAAAAGTTGTTTCCTATAATGTATTTTATTTAACTTTTGCTTTTTATTTCATCTATATTATTGCTGATGAAAAATTATCAATATGAAAATAAACAATTATGAAGGATATCATATAATTGCATTCCTTATTGAATACCAGTGTCATGTTTGAGAATTTTCTTACTATCTAAAACCATTTCATCTTAATATATTTACATATAAGACCATCTTTAGATGTCAAGCACTTAGGAGGTAAATTACTCGTATACTATTAAGTGCTGTCTATACTGGTTCTCTAAATTTAGAAATGATACACACTAGACAAAAACCCAGGGTAGAATGTTGGTTTTGACATCTGTCTATTATGTAACCTTGGAAATGTTATTAATCTTCTTTTGCAAAATATTCCTTAGGAAAGATTCTATTATCAGTCTACTAAAATAACTATATGAAATTCTTTATTTTAAAATACTTTATAAATCATACTTACTTGCTATTGATAGTTTTCTTTCCTCATGTATTTATACTGGTTTGATCATAGTAAACATATATATGCATACTTATAATTACTTTGCTTAAAATTACACAAAATATACTTTATATTAAATATATATTAACAACTAAATCACTATATTAAACATGAATAATTTATAACTATAAAATATTATGATCTGGGATGTTTTAATATTAAAATAATAGGCACCTGGCATTGCAAATATCTGCTACAGGAAAAGCTATATTAAGAAATATCATATAGTAAACAACTTAGAGAAAATTTTCTAAGCAGATGAAAATATCGTTCTCATTTGAGAAGTACAATTTTTATGATAAAAACACAATTAACATTTAGTTTTAGTAATTCTTATTTAATTAAGACTATTATGTCTTAATAAATAATCATAGAAAGAAAGAAATCTAATCACTTATTTGAATCTTTGTTTCCAAAGACAACTACTCAAAAGCTTACAGTTCCAATTATCTTGTCCTGCATAAGGTGGTAAAAGATAAATCCAAGTTATGCTCTCATTATCTTTCTGTATCCTTACTGGTAATGACATTTTCCATTGTAAGCAGAATTCTATAATTGACTTTCATAGAATGGATTAGATTTTTTTCACTAACACACTTATTATGCAACTGACAAAGGAGACACTGGGCAGGGAGTTATAAATCAACATGGTATTTCTATGGTCATATATAAGTGATATATTTGCATTATGTTTGGATTATCACATGCATACACACATATGTGGGATACTTCTACTCCTTAACTAGAAGCTCAGAAGGAACAAATATAGAATGAAAATCAGCCAATTAAGGCCTTCATTATGTTCTCTTAAAGCTAAAATTATGCTACTGTATTTTAAAGAATATGCATGACATCTATTTTAATATTTAAATTGAGTGGTGACTACAAATTATTTTCAAAATACATGACACTTTTTTTCTGCTTACCTCTTGTATAATTTCTACTTCCCCTTGTCCATACAATCCCTGCCTTTCATAGTGTTCTCTCTGTTCTATTCTTGAAGAATCAGCTTGTAACCTATGACCATGTTGACTTTGTCTATCACTTCAACTACAGCCTTTAATGTTTCATAATCCTGTAAGGTTTTCTGTTCTGTTTCTTCACATAAAATTACTACCTGTTGAAATTTATTTCTTTTGTTACTTTAATTGTAAGTTATACACAATCTTATTTCTACCACAAATTTGAAAGTTCTTAAATACTATCATTTAACAGGATGATGTTAACTCTATGATAAACAAATCAAAGCTTCAAGTAACTAAAATGACAAGATAATGACTGAAAATTTTACTGTTTTCTGCAACTGAAAGTAGTAGAATTTGGGAACATTAAAAGTTAAAACCATTGATCATTGATGCTCCCTATATTTGAGAATAAAATTGCACAGTTTCATAACTGCTATATCATGTTTCAAAATAGCTAGAAGAAAGCATTGAGTATGTTCTCACCACAGAGAAATGAGAAATGTTACAATTGATGGATATGCTAATTGCCCTAATTTGATAATTACACAACATATGGATAAGTCTAAACTTCCTACCATACCCCATGAACATGTACAATTATTGTGTCAATTAAAAATGAAATAAAACTTAGAAAAGTAAATATTGTTTTTATATTTTATCCCAGATTAGGGCATTTTTTTAGAAGTAGCAGACTTTTGAATTCTGAGTATTTTTCTATATAATATTACTACGTTAACACTTCAAATATGATTCAAAATGTTGAAAAGATTTAGTAATTGTTACATAATATTGTAACATTATTTTAATCTTCACCCCATTGCTAAGTGAGTCATTCCTACCAGAGGCTGTGGGTACAGCCAAACACAAAGAGCTGGATTGCAATTTGTTGGTCAAATTCACTCAGAGTTTGAGGAAAGGAAAACATTATAAAACACACAGAGCCATTTATTTTAGATTTACACTAAAAAGCAGAGTAAAAATCCAGTTGATGTGCATATTTGGGGAAGAAACAAGGTGGTATAATTTAAATAATAAAGACATGAAAAACAGGCGTAGTGGGAAAGAAGAAGGAAGAAAAGAAGGAGGAGGAGGAGAATAAGGAGAAGGTGGCAGAAGGAGGAGGAAGAGGAGGAGGAGGTGGTGGAGGAGGAGGAGGAGGAGAAATTATCATGTAGTATAATGCAAAAGAACAGAAAAAAAGTGCTAGGAATTGTGAAAAGATAACCATCAGACTTTCTAGTGCCCCTGGTTCCTGTTGGAGAAATTGTGTGAATGATTTTATGGGTTGTCAGGAGACTGAAACCTGACACTCAAGAATCAGCAGGAACTGTGTCAATAATAATATCCCTATAATAAGAAGGTTTTAGAGGTAGGGATCTCCTCCTCTAGAGCACAGTGACGAGGGCACTTTTGATTCTGCCATTGGAGGCCCTTCCTATTTTACCATATATCAAGGCAGTACACAATATTGAGTCTCAACTTCAGGACCAAAATTTAATTAATATATAAATATCAGAGCACAATTAATTTAATATTGAGCTTTTAAGTTGTTCACAGTTGTCAAAAGTTTTAAGCAATTCATCAACTAACATATTGAGAATAATCTTATTTTCTAATTTAAATAAATCCTAAACTGGTGCTTTGAAATTATATTTCTTATTACATAAGAAACATAATTTTAAGTGCTTTTTAAGTGTTATTCAAAAGCTACACACACACACAAAAAAAAAAAAAAAAACTGATGAAACAACCTGCTGCTGGTAGTTTTTTTTTTTTTTAATGCAGCTTTTCAACAGTATGTTCTCTAATGAGTATTATCATTTAATACATGACAAACGAGTCAATCCTAACTGATGAAAAAATTCTGTATTATTAAAAAAATTGATTTGGGGGAAGAAAAATCAAAAGAGAGTTCCTACTCCACCCAATGAATCAAATAATAGGTGGATTAAAATGTTGAATATTAAAAATAAGAACACAAAAGAAAACATTGTAATCAACATGATGAAGAAATAGTTTTTCAAAATCAAAGATATATTTATCTATTCAAAATGGCAAAATTTTGCATTAAGAATAAAGTTAATTGACATTAGGATCCTTAAAACTTCTATGTATAAATTGACAAAGGTAATATTATGAAAAAAAAATTTAAATTAGATAATAAATGGCAAAAAGATTTGAAAAAGACAGGTAACACTTTGCTTGTAGTCAAGGAAATACAAATTGACAGGAAACATTTGCTTACAACATTAATAGTATTTATAGAGGCAAGAATTATGCAAGTTGTTGAGGAAAACATCAAGAAAGTAGTCTAGCAAATATTCAGCACTGGAGATTAACCACAATTTCACTGAAAAACTAAATCTGAAGCAAGATAAGAAAACAATGAATGTAATACAAGATATTCTTTTCTACTCACATTTTTTTTTCAGATTGTACCTTGTGAGCATTTTGATTTTTAACTGGAGAATTAATTTTTTATCTGCATATTGGGAAGCAGATTGCATACCTTAGAACAGGAAAAACTTTGTGGTCTTCCAGACCATCATAAATATTTACATATATATTCACATATTTACTGATTCTATAAAGTCACTATATAGTTTCAAAATCTATTTGAAAATTTCCAATTTCCAAGGATGGGGAGCTCAACATTTTATAATAGATGGGACTCCATTCGTTATTTTATCTTGAGTCTTCTATTACAGGTGTTCCTAATTCTGCTTTCTAGAGATAGCAAAATTAATTTCTGATGTTCCTGGTCTTCAGCCCTAACCTTAAGTCCTCTTTAGGAAAACAAATTTAACAAAATGTGCTATGCGACATTTTCTGTTTTGTTGAGGACTCCAGGCATTAAAGGATGAAACATTCTAAAGAGTGAGTGTCCGATGACAGGTGGACTGTTAGGCCCTTTCTTATTTCTAGATTGTAAACTGAAAGAGAAAAATCTAAGGAGATACTAGAAAGCAGGATACATCAGAGATGGGATGAAGACATTGTAAGAGAAAGGATTAATTCAGCTGGTCACATTGGCTGCAGTTGTTTAACCAGCTCTTACAGGATATGATATCATGCTTTCTTAATATTCTTGTAGCTCTTTTCTGAATTACCCACCCTTTCTAAGTGAAAACATGAAACCTACTATTTACCTCATGTAACATTGTTCTTACAGAAACATGACCTGGTTTTATATTCATCCCTAATGACATATTATTCATTTTCTCTTACACCCATTTTTTAAATATTGAGATCTTTCCAAACAACTAAATTGATTTATTTATGTACCTCTCTTTAAAAATGCTGATGTGATTACTTTCAACTGTACGAATAGGGTTCTATTTTATCACCTTCTTACCTTTTTGAATTGATGTTTTGGCTAGAATCCCTGACCATGGGATAAAAAGAAAATGTTCCAATTTTAGTGTTTTTCCCAGAGTCTGACTTGCCTGCTTGAATTTCCTTCCTTCTTTATTCCATAATGCAGGATACTGTGACCTATAGTTTCTGACTAACCGACATTGAAAGTAAGTATTTTTGTGTAGGTCAGAATAAACTCAAACTACTCCGTTTCTTTTGTCACTTCTTCTTCTGTGTAAGACCATCATCTGAAAATATCATTAAGAATTTATTAGGTGTTCAGCATTAACATAATAAAACTTATGATTCTGATCATACCCTATTTTGTACTTTCATATTTTAATTTATGTTAGAAAAGTGTTCCTGGTATTTTGTGGCTAACCAGTAATTCCTAATGGATGTCTACAAATGTGTCACTTCCCTTTCTCTCTCCATATGTAAGTATTCAAAGTACTTGTCTTCAGTATTCTGATATTGAATTTTCACACAAAAATATAGCTACATTATTGTCTCTTTTAATTGCATAAAATAAAGCAGTAATAACAAAAACAAATACAATCAGGTAAAATGTATTTATTTAGTTCTTTTTCAGAGAAAAAAATTTAAGCATACTTTGTGCTTTTTTATCCATGGTTTATCACAAAATCATTCTCCACTCCCAACTACAGATTTTCCACTACATTTCTTGCAATGTCCATTTGATTGTGAACTAACTTTCCTACACTTTCAACCTTTCCACGGAATGCCTTTCCCTTAACTTGCCTTTGTTGAAAACTGAATCTCTAAGGGACACCATTTTCTCTATAGCCCTTTCTATAACTAAATGTATCCAGCCCAATAGGTGAATTCACCATTCTTCTAATTGCTTACTGCTGCTCCAAATATTACTGGTACTTTTACTAAGCACATTTGGTTGTTCCCATTCCTAATTTGAGCATCTGTCTGATTGGCCACATGGACCTCCACCTATTTCTTTGTTGCCTAAACTTCCAAATCATACCACAGAAATTTAATTTCTCTCACAGTTTTCCCGTATCCCAATTCCCGTTTTTACCCTAAACATCAACTTACAAGTCAACTTCAAAGTAGAACCTGGACCAGTCTCTTTACAATTACCTTGGAAGATAACAGTTTTCCAATTCTAAATTAAATGAGTTTTAAATGTGCATGTTTAGCCCTCCTGGTTATTCTTATTTTTAAATATGTTCAAGACCCATTACCTTAAGTTCTCAGTTCTCTGACAATATGAGTTCTAATATGCTCATCTTCTCTCTCCTACTGCCTACATTTAGAGCATCAATCTCAGTGAGAGATTCCATCCACCTACTCTGACTTAAAGTCTTTTTCCCACCTTGCTTTTATAAACCATCTCATAATATCTTTCTACCTTTTATGATATGTGTCGTAGAGATTTTTAGTCAATAATAACTCTTGTTGCCATCTGAATGTGTCTCTGTTTTACTCAGCTTTTGCTTTGCCGTGACCAAATTACCTGACAAGATCAACTTAGAACAGAAAAAGTTTATTTGGGGTTCATAGTTTCAAAGGTGTCAGTTCATGGTGGCCAACTCCAGTGCTCTGGGCCTAAGGCGATGCAGCACATCATGGAGAATGGGCCTTGCAGAGGAAAGCCACTTCCCTCACGGCAGCAAGGAAGGAGGTGGGAGAAGGGACTCCAGGGAAGATGATCTGATTCAGAGCTTGCTCCCAGTGACCCACCTTCTTCAGCCACACCCCACCTGCCTACAGTTATCACCCAGTCAATTCACTGAAACTAAGGTGACTGATTACGTTATGGCTCTTACAAGCTGATCATTTCCTCTTGAAATATTTCTTCATTAACAGGAGCTTTGGGGACCACCTCATATCCAAACCATAACATTCTGTCCATGACCTGCAAAAGTTCACTTTAATTTCACAATGCAAAATGCATTTAGTCCATCTCCAAGTGTTCTATAGTCCCAACAGCTTTAGCATTGCCTAAGTCCCAGAATTCTATAAGATTCAAGGCAAAATATTGGCTATGAGTCTCTATAAAACACATTACATATATAATGACACAGAGTAAACATTCCCATTCTGAAATGGAGGAATAGGAGCATAGAAAAGATGGAGGGGGCCAAAGCAAGATTGAAACCCAGCAGTGTAACAGTTCCCCTAACCCCACATCTAGGACATAGCTGTGAGATGTGTTCTTCAAAGGGCTTAGGCAGTTCTGCCCCTTTGCCCTTGTTGGTTTCAGGGTGCATGGTCTTTCCTTTGGCTTTGACCTCCCCACAGTGAGCAGCTTTTCTCTACAGGTTACTGTCATCTCTTAATTCCCTGGGTTTCCATTCCAGCTTCAGCTTCACCTTTGCAGTTTCTCACATTGCCCTCTCAGAGGCAGCCCACAGGGATTCTAATCCTGCTACACTTTGCTTGACCTCACAGGCCTTCCTTTGAATTCTTGGTGGAAGCCCCCATGACCCCTTAACTTTAGCATCCTGTATTCTTGCAAAACCAGTACCACGTGGATAAAGCCAACGTCTGCTGCCAGATTGCACAAGAGTTGGGTCCCCTGGAAACAAGACTGCATTGACCCCAGTGCCTTCATGGCTCAGCATTGGTGAAACAACTTTTTAGGTAGCCAAGCAGAGCACCTCCCCAATCATCTTTTTTTTCAGAAGAATTTTCTCTTCTGGGGCCCGTGGTGGGTGTAGTCTCCCAAATTCCTGTGATGCTCTCCAGGCATCTTTCCTATTGTCTCTAGGCAAACTAGTTAGCATCTCTTTATGGGTCTGTAATCCTTTCAACAAATACATAGCCACTTTTCTGGCCAAAACACAAGTTTTTAAAACACTTCAGCTCTGCTTTCTGATCTCATTTCTCACAGTAAACTTGACTAAAAGCCACCAGCTATGTCCATGCCACTAACAGAATACTGTGCTATCTTGAAATTTCCTCCACCAGATAATTTATTTGTTACTTTTAAATGCAGCCTCACACAGAGTCTCAAAAAATGGGGAAAATATAGGCAAGTTCTTTGCTGAAATATAATATGGTGGCTGCCAGTTCAGTCACCAAAAGAGCTCTCATTTCCCTCAAGAGCACAGTCTACATTTCTATTAGCATTCCAATAGTTCCCATCAGAATCACCCATTAAACTCTGCTTACAATAGGCATAAGTGTTTCCAGCTTGCATCTCTAAACTTCAAAATTCTTCCTGCAAACCAGCACCCAAGGCTTTTGAACCACATGGTCAGGTTAGTCATGAAAATGTCCCATTTCTTGGTACCAGCTTCTGTTTTAGTCAGCATTTACATCACCAAGACCAAAATACCCAACAAGAACAATTTAGAGCAGGATATGTTTGTTTGAGGCTCACAGTTTCAGAGGTCTCAGTCACTGATGGCCTACTCCAATGCTCTGATCCCAAGATGAGGCAGCTTATCATGGAAAATGGGCCTGGGGGAGAGGAAAGCCACTCACCCCATGGCAGGAAGAAAGCAGGGGGCAGGGGAAAGGGCCACAGGGAAGATGAAACCTTCAAGGACACAGCCCTAGTGACCCACTTCTTCCAGCCACACCCTCTCTGCCACCAGTTACTGCCCATTCAGTTCATTCAAACTAAGGTGACAGATTAGGTTATGGTTCTTATAATCTAATCATTTCCCCTCGGAATATTCCTGCATTAACAGGAGCTTTGGGGGGACACCTCATATTTAAACCATAACAGTCCCCTAAAATTCATGTCTTGGAAACTTAATCCCCAATGTAACATTGGGGAGAGGTGGGCCTAATGGAAGAGGGTAAAAAGGGCTTTTGAGGTCAGTTTTTCACCCCTGTCATGTGAATTCACAGAAAAAAACATCCTCACCAGATGCCTGGTGCTTTATCTTGGGCTGTCCAGCATCCAGAACTATGTAAAAAAAAAAAAAAAAAAAAAAAAATTCTGGTTTTCATAGATCACCTGTTCATCTTGTCTTAGGAATTCTGTTACACCTGGGGCGGGGGAAAGAAGAAGGATCAAGACACTGTTGGAGTTTGGATCTAAAATGTTCCCCAGACGCCATAGTGCTTGCCTATGGTTCTATTGGGAGCTCATGGAAACTTCCAGATGTAAGGCCAGATTGGAGGAAGTAGGTTCCTAGTGGTATGTCCTTGAAGATTGTCCCCTGTTTCCAGCCAATTTCTCTCTCTCTCTCATTTCTCAGTCACAATGAGATGAATACCTTTGCTGTATCACACAGTTTGTACCATGATGTTCTGTCTTGCCAGAGGCCCATAGCGATGAGACCAAGTTACCATGGGTTGAATCCTTTGAAACAATGAACCCAAATAAATCTTTCCCCTTTAAGTTGATTTTCTCAGGTATTTTGCACAGTGACAGAAATCTGGCAAATATAGACATCACTTTTTCTTTTACCGTGTGTGTGTGTGTGTGTGTGTGTGTACCAATGTGCACAATCAAATTAATATGACAATCTGTGGTGTCTATTGTTACAAATGAGTAAATAAGCTATTCTAAGATAATCACAGGACTGTGAAAGTGGGAGAAGAATATTGTGGCTTTGTAGTATATTTACTTAAGATTCTACTCATTTATTTTTCTTAAAGATAACATAATTATACTTTATAATTTCCTTGTATCATATGAAGAAAATAAAGGCCACATAGATGATATCTCTTAGCATAATATTTCCCAAACATTAAATATATCTAAATATGATTATATCTTTGTGTTTTCTTCTAAAATATAAAAGGAGGATGCACCATTTTCCTGTTCAAAACAAACTCTTCAACTGTGTTCTTAATCCCATCTCTGTCTCCTCTGGAATTTTTTTCTACTAACAAGTATCTCTTGCTCCTGTGTTTTGGGCCTACTCTATGGGATTCTTGGTCATAACCTACTAATATGCTCAATGCTTTTCTACCATAAAAGCCCGTCTTTATCCAAACATTGTTTTCTGGTTGAAGCTAATTATTTTATTTTCTTCCTTATTAACACTTCCTTAAACAGTAACATATTCTTGATTTTAATACTGCCTTTCATTGTATTTTGTGCTGGATAACTTATATGCGTGTTAAAGATCCACACTGCCCTATACAAATTACATCAATGAACTATCTGGTAAGATAACTTCCAATTAGGTTTTGGCCTTGGGAAATACATATAGAAGAATTGCCCAGGGAAAGTGAGATAAAGATGTCTGCTTCCCTGTAGGGTTGCTGTCCTTGAATTTGCTGCCCTGGAAGTATCTTGAAAGAATTTCTTACCTCTCTCAGGTGACACTCACTGTGCAGAATTATTCTTCTTCCAGTTCTAGTAAATATTCCTTCCTTATGACCTCAGGTTTATAAGTGTAACAAAGCCCTGCTTCTGGGCCCTATGCTACTGTATTACCCTTTGTGGTTTTTACATTCCCTGCCCTCATTTTTGTAAATCATCCTTTTATTAAATTCTCCTTCAGTTATCCTCATTTTAGTTTGGCATGTTTCCTGTGAGGATCATAACAAATACAATGCTGAAGTCTCACCCAAGGTCGTCTGGCTTCCACCACATTTTTGTAATAAAACTGTTTTTGCTAAGTGCTCCAAGTTCTTCCTAATTCCTATTCCCAATTAGTCTTTTTCATATCTTATTATAGTGACATTAAACATCACTTCATCTAGTGATACTCTCTTGAAACTTGCTATTTTCACAAATTAGACATGCAGCAGTCTTCCCGTTTCATGATATCTTCTTATCTCTTTCTTTGATTATTTTTTATTATTATCATATTTTAATATTTCCTCCTAAAATGTTACTTTCTCTGCTCCAGTAATGACCATTGCAATTTTTATTCTAAGTTTTCATATTTGTGAGTCTGCTCAGTAGACAAGAGTTTCAACAATTACATATAGACTAAAGGATTCCAAAGTTCTATTTGTGCAAACTTTTCTTCCCTGAGATTTAGATTTAATAATACTAAACTACCTATTAGTTAAGGCACCATTCCCTAGCAATTCTTGTCCAAAATTTACCTGAAACTCTGACTCAGGAATGGTATTATTATTATTATTATTATTGTTATTATTGTTTAGTATGCATAATGTAAGTATATATAATATAAGTGTAGGTTGGCTTAAGAGACCAGAAGCTGATAGTCCACAATGGCCATCTGCAGGCTGGAGTGCTGGAAGAACAGTAGCTTTGCAGTCCAAGAGGCTAAAGCCCCAAAATAAGAGGGACCAAGAGTGCTACCCTAGTAGAAGACTGATGGCTTCTGGAGAATCACTGTCTGAATCTTCTTTGGAAGAGTGAAGAACTGAGAGTCTGATATCCTCAGACAATTTCACCAGTAATCAACAACCTGTGAAAGAAGAATAAGAGCTTGCATCTGCTGCTACTTCCTTGTTCTTCCAATTTTTATACCATCCAAGCTATCATCCTATTGGTAGGTGCTGCCCACACTTAGGTAGGGTCTCCATTTCATTTGGCTATCCCTTATGCCAATCATTCTTACACACACCTTCATCGACACACCCATAATCCTCTTAAACCTTGGCATCTTTTAATCCAATCAAGTTGACAATTCAAATTAAGTGTTACAGGTGGCTAACCAAAAGAATTGAAAGGGAAATAGAGTTTTATTATTCTAGAACTACATAAAGGACTATTTTAGGAAAAAAAAGCACTCTAACACTTAATAACATGAATGGTAAAACACAAATATTATTTTTTAAGACAACAATACCAGTTCAATGGTAATATAAGTATTAGTATAAGTGACACCATAATGGAAAGGAATAAGCCCTACAGGAATAGTTTAACCTATAGATATTTTTGTAGAATTTTTAAAGTTCTCATCAATTATGTCATATCATATAAGCATAAACCTTGAATAAATATTTGTTTTTATTTTTAACTTGGATTAATATGTTTGAAAGTAAATAAAAATTTCAAACAGCACTTTAAATCATATCTCTGTACACTAAACCCTATTTCAGCACTGATGAATAATTATAAACCACAGATATATGAACCCTAGAAATGCAATACCTTCTTTTCATGTGGTAGCAAGCTAATGGTATTTTATGAAATAATTCTTTGATTACAAACATTATGAAGAACAATGACAGAGATGGAATTGTACTTGTAAGCTTGAATTCTCCCTTAAGGTTAAATTCTGTCAGGAACTCTCAATAATATTCTTTAAAGTTTGTATTTAAGTGTACATTTCATTTCCCTGTGTTCACAAGAAAAATATTATCAGAAAATAATATACCCTGGCTCCTCAAAGTCAGACATTCTCCAAGTGAGGCATTGAGCTAACAAGCAGGATCAGACTATCAAATCAGGCTAACTTGAGTCCTAGTCGGTGTTCTCACAGTAACACTTACCAAATAACAACAAGGCTGTTGGAAATCAGGAGGCTCAGAGGGAGCAGAGAATGTTTTAGGCTCTCAAGGCTGATCTCAGCTTGGATGTGGCACTCTGTCCAATCTGATGACATCCCAAAGGAAGACTGGTGAGATTTCTAACACAGTGGGGACAATCTAACTATGAAACGTGTTCATTTTATACACCAAGGCTTTCCTAACTCACATGCCATTCTGCAGGAGGTCACTTCTCACACATGCTGAGTTCTAATTAAAATATGTAATCTTCAGCCAGGGCTTCCTCATTCTCAGGGCCTATCTAAGAAGGTCTCTCTTCCTTCTGGCAAATCTAATCAGTTTATCTACCAGGAGATCCACGTGGCAAGATTAGACTAGGTCACCTGCATTCTGAATTTTTTTTTCTTCTTTCTTTCTTTCTTTCTTTTTTTTCCCCAGTAATGTAGATTGAACCCAGGGCATTTACACATATCAGGCAAGCACTCTACCCTGATCTACACACCCAGCTCAAAATTTGGAACTCAGTGGCATCTTTATTGTTATTTGTGTTGTTGCTGTTGTTGGTTGTTTGATTGATTTTTGAGACAGAGTTTCACTGAGTTACCCAGATGGGCCTTCAACTGGCATTCCTCCTACCTAAGCATCTTGAGTAGCTGCAGTTCCAGGGAAGAGCCACAATATCTGGCCTTTTCATTTTAGTTGGTTTGCCCTTGATAAATGGATCATAGATCACCTGCTTTAATTTCACATAAATCTGAAAAGGAATTTACAGTCTCATGAATTAAAAAAAAAAAAAAACCTCATATTTTGTTTTGAGGATAAATTTAAGAAAGTCATTAAGCAAAGTTAGCAATTTGCTAAGAATTACATATTTGGTGTAAATATGTCAAAAACCTTTTTTAAAATAAGTAAAGTCTAAGTATTACACAGGAGAAGAGTCTTTCAAGAACCTATGTTGTCATTTCTGTCAATGTAGGACTCAGGAGAAGTGGTAGGTGAGAACAAGAATTAGACTGGTTAAAGGAATATTTACACTGAAATGAAGATAGGAAGGACTGAAGGGAGGGAGTGAAGAAAGGAAGGAAACAAGTAAACAAGCAAAGACACAACTGAGGAAAGAAGTATACAGAAGGAATGTTGTCTCAGATATAGTTATTATCTAAAACAGCATTTATCTTTTAAATGAAAAAAAAACAGATGTGGTATTGACACATCTTTCTGAAAGGTAAAATGATTTTTGGAAGACCAAATATTTACATTATGGTAACTTTTACTTTTTCATTGTATTGATAGATAGTTTATTGGTTCAATAGTTATATATAACATTAGAATTTTTTTTTTTTTTTTTGGTTTGGTTTGTTTTGGTACCAGGGAGTGAACTCAGGGACACTCAACCACTGAGCCACATCCCCAGCCCTATTTTGTATTTTATTTAGAGGCAGGGTCTCACTGAATTGTTTAGTGCCTCACCATTGCTGAAACTGGCTTTGAATTTGAGATCCTCCTGCCTCAGCCTCTGCAGCCACTGGAATTACAGGCATGCGCCACTGCACCTGGCTAAGATTTTTAGAGTCTCACTTATTTCATTTAGCATAATAGTCCTTGGTGCCATCGATTAACCAGCAAAGGACATAAATTTCATTTTTTTAATGACTGAATAATATTCCATCATCTATACATGCCACATTTTCTTTATTCTTTCATAAAGAGCACTTAGGTTGATCCTATGGTCTGGCTGTTGTGAATTGTGCGGCTATAGACTTGATTTGGCTATATCCCTATAGTATGCTGAGTTTAGATCTTTTGGATATATATCAATGAGTGGGAAAGCTGGGTCAGATGGTGAGTCTATTCCTAGTTCTTTTTATAGGAATCTCCATACTGCTTTCAGAGTGGTTACCCTAATATTCAGTCCTAATAGCAATGTTCAAGTGTACCTTTTCTTCCATATTCTCATTAAAACTTATTATCATTTATATTCTTGATAATACCATTCTGACTAGAATAAGGTGAAATCTCAATGTTGTTTTGGTTTACATTTCACTAATTGATAAAGAGATTGAGCATTTTTTAGATATTTATTGGCCATTTGTATTTCTTCTTTTGAGAAGTGTCCATTTAGTTATTTTGCCCATTTATTTATTGGGTTATTTGCTTTTCTGGTATTATTTTTTTGAGTTCTTTGTTTATTATGGATATTAATAACCTATCAGAGGAGTGGCTGGCAAAGGTCTCCTGTTCTGTAGGTTCTTTCTTCACATAATTAATTGCTTCCTTTGTTGTAAGAAGCTTTCAGATTGATGGAGTTCCACCTATTGATTTTTAGTTTTATTTCTTGTGCTTTAGAGGTCTTGTTAAGGAAGTTGGTTCCTATGCCAATATAATGTAGTATTGGGTCCACATTTTCTTCTTGTAGTTGCAGAGTTTCTGGTCTAATTCTTAGGTCTTTAATCCACTTCAAGTTGACTTTTGTGCAGGGTGAGAGACATGGTGGGTCCAGCTTCAAATTTCTACATATGGGTATACAGTTTTCCCAGCATCATTTGTTGAAAAGACTATCCTTACTCGAATGTATATTTTTGGCACCTCTGTCCAGTACCAATTAATTGTATTTACATGGGTTTGTCTCTGTGTCTTCTATTCTATTCCATTGGTCTTCTTGTCTGTTTGGTGCTAGTACCATGCTGTTTTTATTATTGTAGCTCTGTAGTATAATTTGAGTTCTGGTATTGTGATGCCTCCAGCTAATCTTTTCTTGCTAAATTTTTTTTCATATGAGTTTTATAATTTTGTAAAGATTTTCATTGGAATTTTGATGGGGATTTTATTAAATCTGTATAATGCTTTTGGTAGTATGGTCATTTTGATAATATTAAATCAGAAGAAGACAAGAAGTTATTAAAATTAGAGATGAAATAAATTTAATTGAAGATAAAAATACAAAGAATTAATGAAACAAAAAGTTGGATTCTTTGGAAGAATAAACAAGATTAGTAAACTTTTAGCCATACTAACCAAAAGAAAGAGAGAAGTCTCAAATTAATACAATTAGAGGTTAAAAAGGAAACATAAACAGATATCACAGAAATCCAGAGAATCATTACAAACTATTTTGAAAATCTATACACCTCAAAACTAGAAAATGTAGAAGATATTGACAAATTCCTAGAGACATATGACTGCCCAAATTAAACCATGAAGATATAGAAAAGTTAAATAGACCAAGATTAAGCAATGAAACTGAAGAGAACATCAAAAACCTTTCAACAAAGAAAAGCCTAGAACCAGACAGATTCTCAGCTGAGTTCCACAGAACTTTCAAAAAAGGACTGACATCTATCCTCCTCAAATTATTCCATGAAATAGAAAAGGAGTGAACACTGCCAAATTCATTCAATGAAACTAGTATCACCCTGGTACCAAAATCAAACATACATCGAGAAAAGAAGATTTCAGACCAATATTCTTGATGATATAAATGGAAAAATTCTTAATAAAATATTGGCAAACAGCATACAAAAACACACTAAAAAGATAGTGCACCATCTATCAAGTGGATTTCATCCTAGGCATACGAGATTGGTTCACCATATAAAAATCAATAAATATAATTCATCACATAAATAGATTTAAGGACAAGAATCACATGATTATTTCAATAGATGCAGGAAAAAGCATTTGATAAATTATAGCACCCATTTACATTTAAAATACTGGAGAAACTAGGGAAAAAAGGAACTTATCTCAACATTGGAAAGACTATATATGACAAACCCAAGGCCAACATCCTACTGAATGGAGATAAACTGAAAACATTCTCTCTAAAAACAGGAACAAGACAAGGATGTCCAGTTTCACCACTCCTATTCAACATAGTCCTTCACATTCTAGCCAGAGAAATCAGGAAAGAGAAAGAAATTAAGGAATACAAATAGGAAAAGAATAGGTCAAATTATCCCTGTTTGCTGATGACAGGATCCTATATTTAGAAGACCCAAAACCTCCACCAGAAAATATCTAAAGCTAATAAACAAATTTAGTAAAGTAGCAAGATACAAAATCAATATACGTATCAATTGCTTTCCTATACCACAATAAGGAATCAGGTGAAAAAGAAATTAGAATTAACCATTCACAATTACCTAAAAATAAATAAAGCACCTGGGAATTAACCTAATGAAAGATGTGAAGGACCTCTACAATGAAAACTATAGAACACTGAAGAAAGAAATTGAAGAAGATCTTAGTAGAAAAACCTCCCGTGTTCTTGAATAGGCAGAATCAGTATTGCCAAAATGATAGATATTTTTATTTGACATGGACAATGAGCTTTCCATGTTTATTGTCATAGTCCTATAATTTATCATCTAAATAGTCTGAACCTTACAATCCTCAGAAAATAATATAGAATGGCACACATCTGTCACATATAATAGTATGAAATGACACATATGCCACAGAGATATTGTTGGTTCCTGGATGTTGTACAAAACTCTGCCCAAAGTACCAAGTGATAATGGATAGTTATAGTCTATCTTGCATTCAGGGATAAATTACTTATTTCAATGCAAAAATTATAGAAACTCTCTATATAATTGAATTGTCTTCATTTTTACCCTATTTGCAAACAAATAATTTAAAGTTAAAGTAATGCAGCTGAAATTGCTTGCAAAAACAAATCATCAATTTTAAAATACATATTGTTAAAAGTTCTTAAATGTAGCAGCCTTCATATTGTTCATGTGGAAAAAGGATTCCATAAACTAAACTAAAATTACTTCAATTTTATACTAAGAATTTTACCTCCATCTTCTAAAAAATCTGTTACACATTATATTAGTTAACGTGATGAAATTTCTGCTGTACGGCACACATGTAAATATTGTAATTTGGCTTAAGAGCATTTAATGTGAGATACCTAACTGATTTCAATGAAATATCAGCTTTACTTGTGAGTATAAATTATTACTAGCTTAATCTGATTTGTAATCATCAATTTATATTATTTTCAGTATGGTAAAGTTTTATGATATGTCCATGCTTTAACAGCCTTTTAATCTATAAAAAATAAGTAGACCTTAAGAGACATTTGTGTTACAGTTCAATCACATATTAATATATATATACCTATATGATATGACACTATGTCCATTTTAATATAATAAATATATACTAAATTTTTCTTCTTTAAATTTATTGTGGAAAAGAATTTCTAACTAATGTAACCAATATTATTACCTTCATTACCCTCAGTGTGAAAGCAATTAGAAATAGCTTATATGATTTGGTACTAGGGGAATTTGGTTTGCTTTTAGATGACCTCTAATCCAAAATAAGACTCCCTGTTCTAGATGATACTGTGATAAACTAGTGCCCCATTATTTTAAATTACCAAGGCTTTCTATGATATAACTAACACATTGTTATACTGGATTGATCTCTTATCATTTGAATGTTTTAATACATACTTTTTTAGAAAATAAAATTGTTTTCTTTTTTTTTTTTTTTTATTGTTGGCTGTTCAAAACATTACATAGTTCTTGATATATCATATTTCACAATTTGATTCAAGTGGGTTATGAGCTCCCATTTTTACCCCATATACAGATTGCAGAATCACATCAGTTACACATCCATTGATTTACATATTGCCATACTAGTGTCTGTTGTATTCTGCTGTCTTTCCTATCCTCTACTATCCCCCCTCCCCTCCCCTCCCCTCCCCTCCCCTCCCCTCTTCTCTCTCTGCCCCCTTTACTGACATTCGTTTGTCCCCCTTGTATTATTTTTCCCCTTCCCCTCACTTCCTCTTGTATGTACTTTTGTATACCTCTGAGGGTCTCCTTCCATTTCCATGCATTTTCCCTTCTCTCTCCCTTTCCCTCCCACCTCTCATCCCTGTTTAATGTTAATCTTCTTCTCATGCTCTTCAACCCTACTCTGTTCTTAGCTACTCTCCTTATATCAAAGAAGACATTTGACATTTGTTTTTTAGGGATTGGCTAGCTTCACTTAGCATAATCTGCTCTAATGCCATCCATTTCCCTGTAAATTCTATGATTTTGTCATTTTTTAATGCAGAGTAATACTCCATTGTGTATAAATGCCACATTTTTTTTATCCATTCATCCATTGAAGGGCATCTAGGTTGGTTCCACAGTCTAGCTATTGTGAATTGTGCTGCTATGAACATCGATGTAGCAGTGTCCCTGTAGCATGCTCTTTTTAGGTCTTTAGGGAATAGACCGAGAAGGGGAATAGCTGGGTCAAATGGTGGCTCCATTCCCAGCTTTCCAAGAAATCTCCATACTGCTTTCCAAATTGGCTGCACCAATTTGCAGTCCCACCAGCAATGTACAAGTGTACCCTTTTCCCCACATCCTCGCCAGCACTTGTTGTTGTTTGACTTCATAATGGCTGCCAATCTAACTGGAGTGAGATGGTATCTTAGGGTGGTTTTGATTTGCATTTCTCTGACTGCTAGAGATGGTGAGCATTTTTTCATGTACTTGTTGATTGACTGTATGTCCTCCTCTGAGAAGTGTCTGTTCAGGTCCTTGGCCCATTTGTTGATTGGGTTGTTTGTTCTCTTATTGTCTAATTTTTTGAGCTCTTTGTATACTCTGGATATTAGGGCTCTATCTGAAGTGTGAGGAGTAAAGATTTGTTCCCAGGTTGTAGGCTCTCTATTTACCTCTCTTATTGTATCTTTTGCTGAGAAAAAACTTTTTAGTTTGAGTAAGTCCCATTTGTTGATTCTAGTTATTAACTTTTGTGCTATGGGTGTCCTATTGAGGAATTTGGAGCCCGACACCACCGACTGTAGATCGTAGCCAACTTTTTCTTCTATCAGACGGCGCGTCTCTGATTTGATATCAAGCTCCTTGATCCATTTTGAATTAACTTTTGTGCATGGCGAGAGAAAGGGATTCAGTTTCATTTTGTTGCATATGGATTTCCAGTTTTCCCAGCACCATTTGTTGAAGATGCTATCCTTCCTCCATTGCATGCTTTTAGACCCTTTATCAAATATAAGATAGTTGTAGTTTTGTGGATTGGTTTCTGTGTCCTCTATTCTGTACCATTGGTCCACCCGCCTGTTTTGGTACCAGTACCATGCTGTTTTTGTTACTATTGCTCTGTAATATAGTTTGAAGTCTGGTATCGCTATACCGCCTGATTCACACTTCCTGCTTAGCATTGTTTTTGCTATTCTGGGTCTTTTATTTTTCCATATGAATTTCATGATTGCTTTCTCTATTTCTACAAGAAATGCCGTTGGGATTTTGATTGGCATTGCATTAAACCTATAGAGAACTTTTGGTAATATCGCCATTTTGATGATGTTAGTTCTGCCTATCCATGAACAGGGTATATTTTTCCATCTTCTAAGATCTTCTTCTATTTCTCTCTTTAGGGTTCTGTAGTTTTCATTGTATAAGTCTTTCACCTCTTTTGTTAGGTTGATTCCTAAGTATTTTATTTTTTTTGAAGATATTGTGAATGGAGTGGTTGTCCTCATTTCCATTTCAGAGGATTTGTCGCTGATATACAGGAATGCCTTTGATTTATGCGTGTTGATTTTATATCCTGCCACTTTGCTGAATTCATTTATTAGCTCTAATAGTTTCTTTGTAGACCCTTTTGGGTCTGCTAGGTATAGAATCATGTCATCGGCAAATAGTGATAATTTAAGTTCTTCTTTTCCTATTTTGATGCCTTTAATTTCTTTCGTCTGTCTAATTGCTCTGGCCAGTGTTTCGAGAACTATGTTGAACAGAAGTGGTGAGAGAGGGCATCCCTGTCTTGTTCCAGATTTTAGAGGGAATGCCTTCAATTTTTCTCCATTCAGAATGATGCTAGCCTGAGGCTTAGCATAGATTGCTTTTACAATATTGAGGTATGTTCCTGTTATCCCTAGTTTTTCTAGAGTTTTGAACATAAAGGGATGCTGTACTTTGTCGAATGCTTTTTCCGCATCTATTGAGATGATCATATGGTTCTTATTTTTAAGTCTATTGATGTGGTGAATAACATTTATTGATTTCCTTATATTGAACCAGCCTTGCATCCCAGGGATGAATCCTACTTGATCATGGTGCACAATTTTTTTGATGTGCCTTTGTATCCGAGTGGCCAGAATTTTATTGAGGATTTTTGCATCCAAGTTCATTAGAGATATTGGTCTGTAGTTTTCTTTCTTTGAAGTGTCTTTGTCTGGTTTAGGTATCAGGGTGATGTTGGCCTCGTAGAATGAATTTGGAAGTTCTCCCTCTTTTTCTATTTCCCGAAGTAGCTTGAAAAGTATTGGTATTAGTTCCTCTTTAAAGGTTTTGTAAAACTCTGCTGTATACCCATCCGGTCCTGGGCTTTTCTTAGTTGGTAGTCTTTTGATGGTTTCTTCTATTTCCTCAATTGATATTGGTCTGTTTAGGTTGTCTATATCCTCCTGACTCAATCTGGGCAGATCATATGACTTAAGAAATTTATCTATGCCTTCACTATCTTCTAATTTATTGGAGTATAAGGATTCAAAATAATTTTTGATTATCTTCTGTATTTCTGAAGTGTCTGTTGTGATATTGCCTCTTTCATCCCGTATGTTAGTGATTTGAGTTCTCTCTCTTCTTCTCTTCGCTAGCATGGCTAAGGGTCTGTCGATTTTGTTTATTTTTTCAAAGAACCAACTTTTAGTTTTGTCAATTTTTTCAATTGTTTCTTTTGTTTCGATTTCATTGATTTCAGCTCTGATTTTAATTATTTCTTGCCTTCTACTTCTTTTGCTGTTGTTTTGCTCTTCTTTTTCTAGGATTTTGAGATGAAGTATGAGATCATTTATTTGTTGTTTTTTTCTTTTTTTAAGGAATGAACTCCAAGCAATGAATTTTCCTCTTAGAACTGCTTTCAATGTGTCCCATAGATTCCGATATGTTGTGTCTGTGTTTTCATTAATCTCTAAGAATTTTTTAATTTCCTCCTTGATGTCTTCTATAACCCATTGATCGTTCAGTAACCTATTGTTCATTCTCCAAGTGATATATTCTTTTTCCTTCCTTCTTTTATCGTTGATTTTCAGTTCCATTCCATTATGATCAGATAGGATGCATGGTATTATCTCTACTCCTTTGTATTGTCTAAGAGTTTCCCTGTGACATAATATATGATCTATTTTTGAGAAGGATCCATGTGCTGCTGAGAAAAAAGTGTAACTGTTTGATGTTGGGTGGTATATTCTATATATGTCAATTAAGTCTAGGTTATTAATTGTGTTATTGAGTTCTATAGTTTCCTTATTCAACTTTTGTTTGGAAGATCTGTCCAGTGGTGAGAGAGGTGTGTTGAAGTCTCCCATGATTATTGTATGGTGGTCTATTAGACTCTTGAACTTGAGAAGAGTTTGTTTGATGAACATAGCTGCACCATTGTTTGGGGCATATATATTTATGATTGTTATGTCTTGTTGGTGTATGGTTCCCTTGAGCAGTATGTAGTGTCCCTCTTTATCCCTTTTGATTAACTTTGGCTTAAAATCTATTTTATTTGATATGAGTATGGATACTCCTGCTTGTTTCCGAAGTCCATATGAGTGATATGATTTTTCCCAACCTTTCACCTTCAGCCTATGTATGTCTTTTCCTATCAAATGCGTCTCCTGTAGGCAGCATATTGTTGGGTCTTGTTTTGTGATCCATTCTACTAGCCTGTGTCTCTTGATTGGTGAGTTTAAGCCATTAACATTTAGGGTTATTATTGAGATATGGGTTGTTCTTCCAGCCATATTTGTTTATTTATGTTACTAAACATGGTTTGTTTTCCACTTTGATTATTTTCCCCCCTTTAGTGTCCTACCTCCCACTGTTGGTTTTCATTGTTATTTTCCATTTCCTCTTCCTGTAATGTTTTGCCAAGGATGTTTTGAAGAAATGGTTTTCTAGCTGCAAATTCTTTTAACTTTTGTTTATCGTGGAAGGTTTTAATTTCATCTTCCATCCTGAAGCTTAATTTCGCTGGAAACACAATTCTTGGTTGGAACCCATTTTCTTTCAGTGTTTGAAATATGTTATTCCAGGATCTTCTAGCTTTCAGAGTCTGTGTTGAAAGATCAGCTGTTATCCTGATTGGCTTACCCCTAAATGTGATCTGCTTCCTTTCTCTTGTAGCTTTTAAAATTCTCTCCTTGTTCTGTATGTTGGGCATCTTCATTATAATGTGTCTAGGTGTGGGTCTCTTATGATTTTGCACATTCGGCGTCCTGTAGGCTTCTAGGATTTGGGGTTCTGTCTCATTCTTCAAGTCTGGGAAGTTTTCTCGAATTATTTCATTGAATAGATTGCTCATTCCTTTGGTTTGAAACTCTGTTCCTTCCTGTATCCCAATGACTCTTAAATTTGGTCTCTTGATGTTATCCCATATTTCTTGGATGTTCTGCTCATGGTTTCTTAACAGTCTTGCTGAGCTGTCTATGTTCTTTTCAAGTTGAAATACTTTATCTTCATTGTCTGATGTTCTGTCTTCTAAGTGTTCTACTCTGCTGGTAGTATTCTCAATTGAGTTTTTAAGTTGGCTTATTGCTTCCTGCATTTCTAGGATTTCTGTTTGTTTGTTTTTTATAACCTCTATTTCCCTGTATAGTTGATCTTTTGCTTCTTGGATTTGTTTATGTAATTCATTGTTGAAGTGATCTTTCATTGTCTGATTTTGCTGTCTGATGTCTTCCTTGAGACTCCAGATCATCTGAAGCATGTATATCCTGAATTCTTTATCTGACATTCCATCAGCTGCAGCTATTACCTCTTCTAAAGTTGAGTTGACCTGCAATGCTTGTGGTCCTTTCTTTCCTTGTCTCTTCATACTGTTCGCGTTCCTTTCTTCTTGGTGAAACTGTTGTGCTATTGAATTTTCCCCCTATATATTTATATTGGTCTTGTATAGTTGCAAAGTCTCCCTCGCAGGCACGGGCGGCGGCTCTGCCCCTCCGCCAATTGGGGCAATGTGCCTACCACGCCGGCAGGCCGCTGGGCCTGCTCTGCCAGTCGGTAGCAGGTCCGCCGTCCTTGCAGGCGCGGGCGGCGGCTCTGTCCCTCTGCGGGCCGCTAGGCTTGTTCTGTCGGTGGTCGCCGTTCTGCCTACTTTGCAGGCGCAGGCAGCGGCACTGCCCCTCTGCAGGCCTCTGGGGCTGTACTGCCAGTGGGTCGCAGGTCCGCCTACTTTGCAGGCGTGGGGGGGGGGCGGCTCTACCCTTCCTCAGGCCACTGGGCCTGTTCTGTCTCTCGGTTGCAGGTCTGACCTGTTCTGATGGTGGTCTCAGTTCCGATTACCTTGCAGGCGCGGGGGGGAGGGGGCGGCTCTGCCTCTCAGCAGGCCGCTGCTCCTCTTCTGCCGGTGGGTCGCAGGCCCGCCTACCTTGCAGGAGTGATTGGAAGCTCTGTCCCGCCGCGGGCCACTGGGCCTTTTCTGTCTGTGGTCACCCTTCCCCTACCTGGCAGGCGAGGGGGGTGGGGGGCGGCTCTGCCCCTCAGCAGGCCGCTGGGCCTGCTCTGTGTTTGGTCCCAGTTCCCTCTACTATGCCGGCGCAGGGGGAGGGGGCGGCTCAGCCTCTCAGCAGGCGGCTGCTCCTCTTCTGCCAGTGGGTCGCAGGCCCGCCTACCTTGCAGGAGTGATTGGAAGCTCTGTCCCGCCGCGGGCCACTGGGCCTTTTCTGTCTGTGGTCACCCTTCCCCTACCTGGCAGGCGAGGGGGGTGGGGGGCGGCTCTGCCCCTCAGCAGGCCGCTGGGCCCGCTCTGTGTTTGGTCCCAGTTCCCTCTACTATGCCGGCGCAGGGGGAGGGGGCGGCTCAGCCTCTCAGCAGGCGGCTGCTCCTCTTCTGCCAGTGGGTCGCAGGCCCGCCTACCTTGCAGGAGTGATTGGAAGCTCTGTCCCGCCGCGGGCCACTGGGCCTTTTCTGTCGGTGGTCACCCTTCCCCTACCTGGCAGGCGAGGGGGGTGGGGGGCGGCTCTGCCCCTCAGCAGGCCGCTGGGCCTGCTCTGTGATTGGTCCCAGTTCCGTCTACTATGTCAGCGCAGGGGGAGGGGGCGGCTCAGCCTCTCAGCAGGCGGCTGCTCCTCTTCTGCCAGTGGGTCGCAGGCCCGCCTACCTTGCAGGAGTGATTGGAAGCTCTGTCCCGCCCTGGGCCACTGGGCCTTTTCTGTCGGTGGTCACCCTTCCCCTACCTTTAAAATTGTTTTCAAGGCAGTAAATTAGGTGGCAAGAAAAATCATATTCATAACTGTTCCTTCGCAAACTGACCTGCGAGTTGTCTGAGAATTCACTGTCACTATGTCAGAAGATAATATTTGGAGATAAGGAATGTTATAAAGAAGTGCTCTGGACAAAAGAGTATTGTATGTGTAAAGAGAAAAAATCACCAGTAATATGGCTTTTCATTTAGTGAAATGTTTGTTGGACAAAACAAATGAGGGAAATGAACAAGCTAAATGAGCTTTGCTATGAAGTATAATTTAAAATTCAAAAATATCACTAAGAAAAGAGAATACGTAGCAATCCATCATAATATATGGACATTTAAAAAAACCAATTTGCTTTATTAAAATAGCATGTTCTTCCTTAATACTTACCAAATATCTGACAACAGTTTGAATTACTTAATTGTAACTAAAACCATTTTATAGGTGAAAATCAAGTAACTAATTAAACAATAAAATTATCTTAATAGCACCATAAATTCTTATGATCTGTTAGTCATAGGAAAAAAATCTTTCCTAATTTTTAAAATACATACATATACTTAACAAAATAAGGAGGAATATTCACGTCCACTGCAGTCCTTGCTACTAGATTGGGCAACATGGTGGTAGCTACATTTGTAAATACCTTCTTTTACTACTGAGTATTCAATCTCTTTGTGTTCAGCAAGCACCTCCCAGTCACATGTCTTTACCTGGTGAGGTGACTTACCTTCTTTCCTGAAGGTAATGGGTCATTCATTAATAGTCCTTCTCAGATTAGATTGTTGCAGTTTTCCATTCACCTTAATCACAGGCAAACTGATATTAAGAAACAATTTAAGGGATTTGCTCTATTCCAGACGTATTCTTTCTTACATCCATCATAGAGCAGTACTCCAAAATCCCCCCTGACATTCAGAAACAATTACCCAAGCCAAAACTCCCTTATTTGTTGAATCAGAAGCTTGAGAAGCCCAAAGTGGCTGGGAGGGAGGCTAGCATCTTATTCAATGGAATCATGCTGTATATCCTGGTGGAAGCCTTTCTTCCTTTGGAGTTGATACCTCTAGAATGGCAGAGCATAACAGTGCAGTTATAAGAAGCAAAAAAATTGCTAGCAGGTGTTTAAGGATAATAGTGAGCAGTGTCACTTCCAATTCTTCCCTTGGTGTTCTGAACCCATGAATCTTGGCTAAATAACACCACATCTTGGACACTGATTCAGAGTTTATACAGCCTACTCAGAGAAACTTGTGTCAGCTGAGAAGTATTATCACTGACCCAGAGATGCAACTAAGTCTTCAAAAGGCCATTCCACTAGTCTATCAAACCAACTGTTTCAGTATGGTAGGGAATATGGAAAGATCAGTAAATTCCATGAGAATCCCATTACTGCACTTTGTTTGCTGTTAAATAAGATTCTCAGAAGCAATGATGGTTTATGGTAGCTGTAGATAAAATATTCCAAAAATCCATGGATGGAAGTTTTAGAAGAAGCATTGCATGCACAAATAAAATCCATATTTTTTTCCAGAATCTTTTTCTAGTAAGAAGAAAGCACTGCCTCTTTCATGATGGGAGTGGTCCCATGTAATCAACATGCAATCAAGTAATGGTTCAATCACTTTGGGAATTAATATTATATCAGGCACTCAGTGTTGGTCTCTACTTCTGACAGATTATGCACTTGGTAATAGCAGTAGCCAAATTATCCTGGGTCAGTTGAATCCATGACATGGCAACCATAAATAAGCTTTATCCATGCTATCATACTATATGACCTCTTTATTCATTAGCCCTTTGGACAATGACAGCAATATCTGGGGAAGAAGATTGGTATTCACAGAACAGTTAATCCTATCTTTCTGAATGTTAAAATTTTCTTCTCTTGAGGTCACCCTTTATGAGCATTTATATTGGACACAAATACTTTCAAATTTTTTTCCCAGTAAGATGGACCTATGCACATACTTATTCCCCAAATTTCTTTGCTACCAATTTTCCATTTATGCTATTTCCAGTTCTTTTACCATCCAACATCCAGTCAAACCATGGATTGTTTCTCTTTCCAAACAAAGTGAACAACCAGGAACACTGAAATTCTGCTCATTGGAAGGATTTGTTTTCATCACTGTATTTTAGGATGTCCCAGAAAAGGCCCATTGTATTGCGTCTGTCCACTCTCAGGTGATGCCCACCTATGATGCATGACTATCTGTAAACCAAGAAAGTCCTCGGATTTTCTGTTGCTTGAATGTAGAGAATTCTCCACAAGGCTCTAGATGCAGGCTGGGAGAGAAAAAGCAGTATGTATCAGTTGGAACCTTGGACAATTTCTTCATGTACCTTACCCAAGCCTTCAGGGACTTCTCAGGACCAATCACTTACATACTACTTCTATTTAATGATGGAGTGCTGTACACATCCAACATTATAGCTTGATGTGACAGATATCACCAAGTTCAAGACAGACAGCTAAAGTTGCAAAGAAATTTGGTTGTAAATGGTTAAACTTTCAGACCTACTAAGGTCCTCTTATAGGCAAGAACTGTTATTCAAAAGGAGATAATTATCCAAAAGTAGCAGGACTTTGCTCCAAACTCCCAAGGGATTATGCTGGCATCATTTATTGACAAAGGCATCAACAGCATCCCTATCAGCCAATGCCACTTCAAGCACCATTGATCTATGGCTTATTCAGCCTAAGTAGCAAAATGGCTTGTATAGAAACCTGGACATTTTGCAGCCCACCTTTTATTCTACACCCTTCTTAAAACTAGCAAATTTTCATGTCAGTAAATATGGCAGAGTAACATGCATAAATGTGTAATACATTGACATAACAACTTATTCTTTACCTTAGTAGGGATACTTCAACATGTCCCACACCATTAGACCCTTAAAATTTTAAGTGATTGTAGAATATCCATGAAATTTCATTGGTTGGTTTTATTCTCTACCCTCTGACTGCAAATGTTTTACCAATAATTTGGAGTAGTTTATTTTGTTTGCTCTTTAGGCCCAACCAATTTAGTGTTATCAATATAATGGCCAATGGGATGACTTTTGAAAGGGAAGGGTGATCAACTTCCCTGTGAACTAAATTAGGACATAGGCTAAAGAGTTGATAAATCCATAGAGTAGGACAGTGCAGGTAGACTGATGGCTTTGCCAACTGAAAACAAACTGTTTATGGTAGGCCTCATTGACAAAAATGGACAAAATGGCATTTTCCATATCAATAACAGCATACCAAGTACAAGGGCATGTGTTCATTTGCCCAAGCAATAAAATCACATATGTTACAGCAGCTACAATTGGAGTCATCACCTGGTTAAGCTTTTCCCAGGTCCATCTGCTTCTATACAGTTGAATAAGAATGAAGTAAAATCCACCATTTCTGCATCTTTCAAGATCTTGATCATGTCACTATCTCTGCAAATCCTCCAGAAATGTGCTATTGCTTTTGGTTTACTAATTTCCTTAGATATAGTCAGTCCTGGTGGCTTTTCTACCCTAAATTCCAGACACCACAGGTGAGTAAACTAGTTTGTGTGTTCTGCCACCTGCTAGGTAAATCCATTTCAATTATGCATTTACTTCTAGGGAAATGATCACAGAATGAATTTAGGGATTCACTAAACTTGATGTGAAATGCACCTGAGCTAAAATGCCATTGATCACCTGACCTCCACAAGACACTCCATATCTATGCTTCTCATGGACAAGTCACATTTTGGGTCTCTTAGGATGTGCTAATTCAAAGTCAAGTACCCAGTAGTCCATAAAAGGTTTGATTATTTCATTTTCTTCAAAACACAATTACACTAGTTAAAGGCTGTAAGTCTATGTGAGGAAGGCCTGAAGAAATATTAGTAGTATAAATTTTGGGGAGTGTAGATGTGGGAAATCGCTCCTCAATAATTGCTTCCCCTTCAAGAGTCTGCCAACTGACTCAAGGTCTGACAATTGACTTGGGGACCTTTACTTTGTTTTTATTATTCAGGTTAGACTTTTGTTTACTCAACCTAACACTCTTCTATTTATACAGGTTAAGTATGAATTTAATATAGGCTCCCTATTTATTCTATTTCTGACAGAAATACTATGATCAACTAAGAATGCCATAGGGAGTATTCTGTTTCCTGTTTTGATTCTTCAATCCATTACAGTAACTATGCTTTTTGTAGATGAGTACCAACATTTAACTCCTGCTCTCTGGGAATCTGCTTACTCCTAATTATTTTATTGTTGTTGCTGTTACCAAGGATTGAACCCAGGGGCTCTTAATCACTAAGCCACATCCCCAACCCTTTTAATACTTTATTTTGAGAAAGGGTTTTGCTAAGTTACTTTGGGCCTCGCTGAGTTGCTGAAACTCACTTTGAACTCATGATCCTCCTTCTTTAACCAGCCTAGCCGTGGGATTACAGACATGTGCCACCAGCCCTGGCCTACTCTTAATATTTTTAAGTTTCCCAATTCAGTCACTTCATTTACCACTACAAGATCTGGGCTATAGGAAAGATCAGTAACAGAACTCTTCAGGGATGTCAAGATTCCATTCCCCCATTTATGTACCATAGTATTGGTGAAAGGCTTGTCTTCTGGGTCCTCCTAGTGTGCCTAAGTAAACTAACAGTTCAACTTCCCTAGAACTTTGAATCCTTTCCTCTACATTAAATCATGCCAGGTAGGGCATTTTCAGCTCACAGATGATGGGTATAACCTTTTGGTCCATGTTCTAGCCAATCAACCAAGTAATCTATGAGAATGTTTCTAATTTCCCGAGATTTTCTTCTCTGTGAGTTCATATCACTAAATTCAGCTTGATCCAAGTTTGCTTCCCTCTACCATTACCCAACTCCCTTAATATTCATATCACACATGTGTCCTGGATTTCTTAACTGTCCAAACTAGAAAAATCACATAGTTCTTTGGAGTGTAGCACACCTCCTTATGAATCACACCTTGTATTTTACCTTTAGGAGGCTGGTTGAACTTTAGTCTAGCTATAGATATAAAAAAAAAAAAAAGAATGAGAGAAATAAAGAAAGAAGGGTGTTGGGAATGGAGCCTGAGGAGACTCTCAGCACTGTTTTACATCCAAGGCAAATGCTTCAGAAGGAGGCATTACTCTTTTCTCATACATGACATAAGGTTATCCCTGAGGGTCACACATTGAAGTTTTCAGGTCATTTACATGGCTGTGGTACTTAAGGAGGGAATTTGAATACTTGAGTTCGTCCTTTTCTTTTCCCCTTTATCCAGAGACCATTGTCAGCAAACTGTCAATCTCATTATACTTGTTACTTCGCTAAAAATTTCCTAAAGTATCATATACCCAGATACCCAGCTCCTGTGTTTTCCTATAGATTGTAGATTAGCAGGGTTCAGTGGTGATATTTTGTGTATCTCTATTGCCAGGCCATGTAATGGACTCTCGGTGCTCTCCTTACTGTTGTGAGGCTAGATGCTCCTGCCTTAAATCTAATTAAATTCCAGAGCCAACAGTTTAATCTCAGCATCAATTTAGAAGACATCTTAAAATTTCTTCCACTAAAATACGTTCAGAATCAAAATCCTTATTAGTTAGAATCTATGTAATGGAGAGAGAGAGAGAGAGAGAGAGAGAGAGAGAGAGAGAGAGAGAGAGAGAGAGAGAGAGAGAGAGAGAGAGACCCTGATATAGCTTTATTGTAAGGAATTGGAAATTGGATCTCTTGATTATGGAGGCTGGAAAGTCCCAAGATATGCAATTGGCAAGGTTGGTATCCTGGAGAGTTTGTGATATAAGTGAGTTTTAGTCAAAAGGTGGCTCAAAACCCAAGAGAAGTTCAAATTATAAGGCAAGAAGACCTATGTGTCAGCTCTTTCAGTCAGTTAAGAATTCACTCTCACTGTTTAGATCTTCAATAGACTGGATGAAGCTTCTCCACATTAAGAAGTGCAGACTAAGCCAGACACAGTGGCTCGGACCTTTAATTCCAGCTGCTTGGGAGGCTGAGGCAGGAGGACTAAGAATTCAGAGCCAGCCTCAGCAAAAGCAAGGCACTAAAGCAACTCAGTGAGACCTAGTCTCTAAAAAAATACCTAATAGGACTGGAGATGTTGCTAAGTAGTCGAGGGCCCCTGAGTTCAATCCTGGTACACAAATAAAAAATAAAATAAGGGCAGACTATAGCAATTCCAATAGTTTAATTTTAAGGGTTATTACAGTGCATGCAGCTGTTATACGTACACAGTATGTCATTAATGCTCTCTAAATAGTGAGAATTGTAGATTCTAGTTTGTGACACCACTCCTATGTTATCCTGGGGATGCAGCAGGACACTCAGTCACACCTGTGTAGTAGTATATCCACCACAGCATTCCATCCAATTATCTAAAACAATGTCTATTAAATCCCCAAACAATACATAATTTTTAATTAAAATTGTACATTCAGAAGATTTTGGGGTGTTCTTAGAATTCTTAAAAATATATAAACTATATTTAGCATTAAACAAAACAATGAACTGAAAAACATGAAAATAGTTGCTAGAATTCAGTATATGGTTTAAGAAAAATTGTCAAAACATCTATAATTTCTTACAACATAATAATAAAAGAAGAAGTGCAGACTCCTTTACTGATTCAAATGACAATCTAATAAGAAACTTCTTCCCTAAATAATGTTTGATCACATGTCTGGACACCCCATGGCTCAGTCAAGTTGGCATATATAATTAACCATCATAATGAATGCAGTTAATTGAGTCATTTATTTAATAAATATTTATGGCCTCACAGATAGGTTGGTAGGTTGGTGGCAGGTACAAATGGTATGGACTATTCTTAAGTTCAGTTTAAAATATAGTCCATCAATAATATACCAAAGGCAGAATTTAATTAAATGCTGTTAATAATATACTCAAGGAAGACTGCCTTTAGGCACAATCCTTATAAAGAAACTATTAGTTTTAAAATACTGGTGAGTTAGGAAGGTAAGAGTAAAATCATTAAGACATAGAAGAAAACGCAGTATTTGCTCCAGGGCTTCAATTGTAGGCTTAATTTGAATATGTATATATGAAGAACAAGAAGAATTTCATTCCCCTTGAAGGATACAATTCAAAATACACACATAGAAAAAAAAGTTATTTTTGTTCAATTTGATTCCATTTGTTATGATTTGAACTCAGGTTGAATAAGGGAATTTATGGAAGATGGTTTAGAAAATTACATGAGAAAGAGGTCCAAGAGATTTCATAATGCATATAACTGAGGATTTTTGAGTTTTTATTGACTGTGATCTAATATTGGGTTAATAAATGTGTGAAATGGCGAAAGGTAATGGAAATACAAAGAAATGGATCATGGGGAAAGTTCTTGAAAGCATAGTAGGCAAGTGATCATAACCTTAAAATTTTAAGCCTCCAGTGAAGTATTAGAAGCAATTGTAGCATTATAAGAAAATGAAAACCAGAAAAGGTGCTGATTTTGAGATGGAAAAGAATTACATGTTAGATATTTTAAGAGGCATTTGACAAGAGAGGTTCATTAAGCAACTGTCCAGTGGACTGTGACTAAAAAAAAAAAGTTCCAGACCAGATGTGTATTTAATAGCCACACGTAATATATAGTGGGAATTAAAATAAATTTTTTAAAAGGGAAGCAAAACTTATGGGAGCAAAAGTAATAACTGGAGTGTTGATGAATATACTACATTGAAAGAATAGGAAAACCACTGCACTGTAAATTGTGAGAGTAATAGAATGAAACCTACCCTGTTTAAAATCGTACAGTGATGGAGAAAGAAATGTTAACCATGATCAAACAAAATGAAGAGTGATAAAAATATATGTTCTGCAACTAGTTTTTACTAGTAGCAATTGTGTTGAATTCCTGTTAGTCCTAGCTAGGTTACTAGAAGAAAAGGTGTAAATACAGCCCATTTTGGAAAGATATCCACCAGTAAAGGAAGAAAAAGAATAATAACATCCAAGGGAACAACTATTTTTGTTACCTTATTGCTCCAGAAGAATAAAGAATCTTGTACTCTTTGTATAGTTAGACCTCAAAAGCAAAAAGCAAAAATAATTTACAGATAGTTAATGCAGTTACTTGAAAGAAATAAAGTCATTTGATTACATATTCAATAATTTAGTAAAACTAAGATAGCTAGTAAAATTAAAAATGGGATTGAAATGTATTTGAAGTCTTTACATTAAAAAAACCACACAGTCAACAATTATTTCAATATCAAGTGTTTAATTTACTTAATTTGAATAAAGAAATCCTGTTGAGAGAATGAAGTGAGGTCATGTAAGTTATTGTGTTGGGTGATAGTTTTACTTTATAACCATCAAACAATAACAAAGTTGATTTAGAGTGACATTAAGCCATAACATCAAGTAGTGAAAATTTAAGATGCCAGTTCAATTTCCCATCAGGTAACCCATTTACTTATATGTGAAAATTCTCATATATCACAGATAAATATAAAAGCAAGATGTTTTGCTGGCTGTAAAAAAAAATGGCCTCAGGAATACCTGGCTTTAATAGGCATAATATCTAGATAATAAAATTGATCCATTATCATTTGTTTTATGATGATATCATTGCTGCTTGGAATCAGTTGTCATTTGTGTACTGGCCTGTACTTTTTGTTTATTTTGTTTTCTGAAATCATGGGTCATCTCTAAGGTTCTGGAACCCATTCAAGATAGTCATTGAATCCTCTGACATTATCCACTTTCTTCTCTTTCCCTTCCTCTCCCTCCCTCCCCCACCACACACACACACATACACTCTCCTGTTTTTCATTTTGCCATTTATGTAAAGTCTTTTATAAATTATTGCATTTTTCTATTAAATTAACAAAATATATATTTTTTTCAATTTTAGCTTGAATAATTGACATTGGTCCATAAATCTACAACTGTGTTAATACAGGACAATATAACTATTATTATACTATGTTCATATTTCTTTTTTATTGTTTGGGTTCCATGAATAGTGTTACTTTGATTAAGAAAGTTACACTGGAATATAAAATAAAGTTCTTCAGAGAGTTAAACATTTTTAAATATAACTCTGACACAGTATTATCTATGATTCTGAGATGAGCAGATATTATAGAAATAAATATTTTAGTGATTATTATTTCTTAACACTGCTATTTCACTAAAGCATTAAATTATTCACTTAAAATAGGAGTGTATCTAAGTTGATATTAGTAGACCTGACAATAAATGTCAGTTCATAAAGCTGTCAATCATTTTAAAGAAAGTTTTAGAGATTATAAAGAAAAAAAATGATGCTGTAATGTCAATCTAAAACTGTTGTAAAAGTAGAAAGTCTGATGTTGTGAGAAGTATAACGAAATGTTAAGAAGCAGACTTGAATGTAGTATTTGAAGAGATAAATGATAAGGCTCTTTTCAGAAGGTGAAAAATAGATAAGTACCAGAATGGCATGACAGCCATGGAGAGAGGTTAAGGTAATAGTTTAGTGTATCAGTAGGCATGTAACACAGGGATGAATAGAAACCACTCAAGAGAAAAGTGAGTCATATGGTAGGATAAGATAAGTCATATATCAGGGTAAGCACATTATGGTTGAATGCTAAACTTCTGAAGGCAAACAGGATGTCAATAATACAAATGTTTCTGTCATTTTCCTCTTCTCTCCCACATTTGTTAGTTGTTCAGGATGCTGGCAATTTTGAGAAAATAAAAGAAGTAGAATTAGATAGCATAAGAAAATTAAATCATCATGAAAGTGAAAGAAATTTTTAAAATAGGATTCACTATTATTTTTGCAGTGTTTAATTCTGAATTAGTGATAAATGTCAACATTATATTTAATCAAATGACTGTAGAACACCTGAAAGTTTTCTTAAGCAAGGATTCATTTTTTATTCGTAAGGGAGCAAAATATCCAGAAGCTTCACTTAAAGTAGTTTAGAAGAAAACTGGATTGTTTGAAAAAATTGTATGTGTATATATAGTAATAATCTTTCACATCATCTAATACTCCAATTCTATATTCAGTCAGTCATTTAAGATTGCAAAGTAACAGGAAACCAACTGGCAAAAGTAATATGTAATTATTTATAGCATGTATTTATTGCTTAATATGTATGCACTATAATTGTTAGGAATCTTAGACTTCATATATCATATTTATTTTAAAAGACCCTTTACTGCAGTCATATATACCTATTTAAATTAAATTAATTAATTTTTAAAGACCCTTAATCTTTTGAGAAGGCAATTTATTAAATAAAGACATAACTGAGTTTTTTACTTGAAAGTTTAAAAAAATACAGTGTGCCCTACTATAGTGTATTGCATAGAAAAAAAGTAATCATCTTGCAGGGCAAAAGGAAGCAAATAAGAAAACAATACAATGGAACTCCATCTTAAAGAGTTAACATTTTTTATCTCAAAGCAATTATTTAAATAAATGATTTTACAGATTGCAGTGTTGTTGTAAGTCTTCTCCTAGTTGAAATATCTTTCTTGTTTAATTATCTATTTTCAATGGAATCATTTCCAAAACTTAAATAAAGTAGAGCATATTAGCAACATTGTGATACATTCTATGACTTATGTATCCTGAATAGGTATTTCAGCAGCAGTAAGTATTTAATTCAATGAATTTTATGACAAGTTTTTTCCCTTATGAATTCTTATTGCAAGGTTACTGTAGTAAATTATTTAATAAAGAAGTGGAACATCAGGGAAATTAGTCTGACCTCATCTCAAAACATTTCAAGCTCTAAAATTTATAGGAGGGTTAATAGGCCAGTTCTATATGCCTCAAAAACCTCAGCATTCCTTATGACATCCATATGTGTAAATGTAGGTATATGTGATCGTTTCAGGCATCACTAGTGGATATTACCACTGTGATAACAGTATATATGTGGTATTTTGTTAATTCAGTGTTATAAAGGTAGCAATTTGTAAACCTTATAAACTCTGTGTTCTCTCTTTTAAAGACAATCATAAATGTAACTGACACCATTTCCAGATAAATATAAAAAGCAAATTAAGCAGAGGCAAATGCAACAAATTCTAGGCAAGATTAGCATTTAAAATTTTAATTGAAATTCAGAAAAATTTATGAATAACTTATGATCAAGTTAAATGAAAAATCTTCTAAAATAATAAATTATGTATAATTATTATTGTTTGTATCTTGAAAACCTCATGTGTTGGGCAGTACAGGAATGTTCCAGTGTGAATGATTAGATTATGATAGTTGTAACCTCATTTCATGAATTAATTGAATGGACTATTGGGTGGTAACTAGGAGAAGTTATTAACCTAAGGCATGGCCTTGGGCAATATCTTATACTGGGTTCCTCTCACACTCTCCTTCCTGGCTACCATGAGCTGAGAAGCACTCCCCTGTCATACCCTTCTGCCATGATATTCTGCCTACCTCAGGCCCAGAACAATGGAGCTAGCCAATCATGGGTACAATCTCTATGACCATGATCCTAAAAACATTTTACCTTCTCCAAATTGTTCTTGTCAGGTATTTTGTCAAAATAAAGCAAAGTTGACTAACAATAATCCATGAATTTACTTTTTGAAGAATCACAAAATCATCTTATAATAAAGGTTGTGAAATAAACGATTGGTAACTGGAAATAATGAAAAGATGAATAGAATAGCATAATTATGACAAATGGCTTATTATTCCTTTTGAACTGGATTACATATCATGTGTATCTGATAAAAAATTCCATATCAGAAAAATTTATAAAAAGGCAGAATTTTTATTGCCTATTTCCTGTCCATCCATCCGAGCTTATCGTATTTCGGAAGATCTTGTTCTGGAGAACTTCTCTTCTAGGACAGAAACCTCTACAAAACTCACTGAGCTCTAGGTCATTCCCTGAGTTTCTAATTTAGTTAAAAATAAAATAAATTTAATACTTGTTTTACAATAGATTTAAGAGTAAATTTTACTCCAGTTATCCTCTGAACTATGTGATCCCAGGGCCAACTCAGGAACAGAGCTAAATTTTACCAAGGCCCCAAGTCCTTATGGGAAAATTACAAAGCAGAGACGAAGTAGGAATCATGCTAAATGGTCTTTTCCATAGTCACGTTTATCTCCAGAGAACCAAGAGAAAATGCTTGGAGTTACTAACTCTATCCTACCCAGTCCCTCCATTGTTACCCTCTGAGTGGATATCAATTAATGAAGTGCTTTGTTTTATGCTGTTTCTTTACCTGTTTTTCTGTAGCGAATTTTACCTGTGCTTCCACCTTCTGTGGGACCTTGCTGCATCAATGTTTCTCTTTCTTGACATCATCCCTTCTTTTTGTTCAATTTTCCTTGCTTTCTTCTTAAATCACTTAACCAATCAACCAACAAACAAAAACCTCTTCCTCAATCCACGTGTATCTCTAGCTTCAGATTCAACTTTTGCCTGTTTGTTCTTGAAGGTGCCATCTACATTAGTTTCCCACTCAACTTTTCAATGTAATATTGTTTCTATTCTTACCATCAGTTCATGGAAATTGTTCTTGCCCTTCTCCACCCACATCCATAGTGCAAAAGTAAAAGCCCATGCGTTGGTCACCATTTCGCAAAAATAGCAACACGGGGACTAAGCATTTGGAATGTGAAATCAGACTGTCTGCACAATTACTGCTTCTACAACCTGTGCCTCAATTATCCTGCAAATAAAATGGGGTTACAATAATAGTACTTTTGACAGTGTGATCAGAACTAATGTATTTAGTTCATGTACAGCGCTACCAGAAGTGTCTAACTCAGAAACTCTTTTAGTAACTTCATTTCCTGAGATGTAAAATGGAAGATTCTAACAGTTTGTCCCATGTAGTAATTAGGCTGTGTGGCTAAACACCTACCAGTGTAAAGTGCATGCAGTACATAGTCAGTAAAACTTATCTGCTTTAAAACTCTCTGAATTGTTCAGTCTTGATCACACCCATCATCATCATCATCGTCATCATCATCATCATTGCCTCAGGTGATTTTTGTTGGTTGTTTTGTTTGTTGGCTTCTTAGTAATCTCCTTTGCTGCCTTTCTCCATTAATTTCATAACTCTATGTGTTCCCAAGGTGCAGTAATTGGTTTTCTACTCTACTAATTTTCTACATTCTCTCTGTAAACCTTATCCAAACTTAGGGTTTCCATCTTTGCCAGACACATGGCAATTCTAGAATTCTCTGCTTATAAACCATTTTTATATATCTAACTTTTGGATATCTCAATTTGAATATCTCTCAAGTACTCCAATTCAGCCTGTCTCAAAATAATATCATTAACTTTTTCTATAAAATTGTTTATTTCCTCTGCATGTGTATGTCATTGTTACTCATCCGTGTGTTCAAACGGAAAACTTGGGAGTTGAATTTGTGCCCTTTTTCTGACTTCCCCTGTACATCCAATCTATACCTACTACCTATATGATAGTTCTCCCTACTCCTTCATTCTCAGTTCAGGTTTATCTTAGATTGTAGCTGTAAGCTTCTAACTGTCTTTGTGTGCCCAGTTCATCTGAAACAAATGTTACCTAACGGATCTACAAAATTTCCTTGACTGAAGACATTCAGTGGCACCCTATTATTTTGACAATGAGATTCAATTCCATTCATTAGTTGCACAAAACCATCATCAATTTGTCTTGTTATCTAATCAGTTATTCCTTAGTCATATAGAATGTTTTGCACTTTTCAGATATATTTTTTTCTCATATCTGCAGGTTGATTTCCCATAACCTCTCATAAATCTATACTCAACTTTTAGAGTTCACTTCTCTAGGAAGTCTTGGGTCTTACATAGTAGCCCCATTCATATGTAAGATTATCTCAAACACAGCAAACCCTCTATCCTTTAAATATCAGTATTCTTGTCATTTTCTCCCTGGACTATGAACCAAATAAGGACAAAGACTTATTTCCCATTAGTCTTCCTCCCACTCTTTCTTCACCAGCCTCTGAACTATTTCTTAACTACCTCAGACATCTTCATTCACTAGGATATTAGTACCACTTGCTACTTCTGCCAGTTATATCCATTGCTAACTACCTTCCTCCTTCACAGCTTTGGTCAAATCTCACTTCAGAGTGAGGCCTGCCATGACCACACAATTCAAAGTAGACTCACCCAGCAGGCCCAGCCACCTTACCTTATCAATCTCTATAATACTAAGCAATTTATTTATTGGGTTTATAGGCTGTCTCTTTAATCATAACATAAGCATGAAAGAAGTTGCATATATTGTAATATCATCAGTTCCTAAAACAAAGCACATGTTTAATAAATACGTGGTGAATAATGAATAGAAGGAAGAATGATATAATTATCTTTCTTTATAAGCAATATAATGACAGACTCATAATGGTCACTCAATAAATGATTATAAAATTAATGATAAATTGAAATCATTAAGCAACTCAATTTAAATAACTCAGTTTAATGTAAACAATTTAAAAAATAAATAATCAAGCCCTTGTTAAAATTATAGGGAAATTCTACTATCATAGTAAGGTTGAAAAATAGTCATCCTTGTGAATTCAACTAAACTGCAGTTTGCTCACCAGAAAATAAGCTGTATCCAACTTAATTTTCTTGTGAAAGAGGTTAAGTCATTTTCCACTTATTCTTCAATCACTAATTTAGGAACAACCCCAAGAACTGTTGCTCAATTAGCCCTGAAAAAGATGAAATATTTAGTACTAAAGAAACATCACATGTCATGTCCAACTCACTAAACTGAGACATCTGTTATAGTAGAATAACTTTCTATTATATGTTCAAATTGTGCTGTGATTTGGGGTTGATTGAGACGGGGTGGTTAGTGTGACGAGCAGCAAGATGAAGATATATCTATGCCAACCCCATGCTCAGGGCCAGCTTTACTAGCAGAATGACAAATAGATATGCTTTATGTCAGCCACAGCTCGGAAAGCCTCCTATTGCATTCCTTGTACATAGTGCATCCAAAGCTTAGGGGTTGGAAAATAAAGTATTACAAAGTTCCAGCTGCAAAAGCAGTCTGCAAAATCCCTTCACCTCACAAGGATAAAAGTGAATTATGCTATTTGGAACACTGTAGCTTTCCTAGATCTTCACTGAAGAAATTACATATTTATTGATTTGGTAATTAGTAAGTATCCCAAGTTTTGAAGCCAAAATAAGTATTAATGTTGAAGAGTGAACATGACTAAAAAATCGATTTTCGGTTTTAATAGATGTGCTACTCTGTTCACACAAATGATGCCTAAGTATTTTTTAATCATTTTTTTTAAATTTTTAGTTAGTGTATTAAAATTTTAAAAATTAGGAGATTAGGTCCATTGAGATACTGAAGGTTCATATAATTTGTTTAATTTGTGGAAACATTATGATTTAGATAGGAGTGCCCCCCAAAAGCTCATGTGTGAGACAATGTAAGAAAGTTTAAAGATGAAAGGACTGGGTTTTGAGAGTCTTAACCCAATCAGTGTATTGATATTCTGATAGAAATTAACTGTATGTAACTGTAGGCAGGTAGAGTGTGGCTGGAGAAGGTGGGTCACTGGGGTCATGCCTTTGAGGTACATCCTCTTTTGTCCCTAGAGAGTGGAACTATTTCTCTCTGCTTCTCTCTAGCCATGTCCTGAGCCACTTTTCTCCACCATACTTTTCTACCCTGATGTTTTACCACACTTTAGACTCAGAGCAATGCAAACAGTTATCAATAAACTGAAAATTCTAAAACTGTGAGCCCCATATAATCTTTTCCTCCTCTAAAATTGTTCTTATCAGATCTTTTGGTCACAGTGGCTAAAACACTGACTAAAACAGTAAAGGAAGCCACGTGTCAATAAGCAGAGCAGAGTGTTTCCGTAATGGACTGCTTAGTGGTCTCTGGATACTCAGACCCCCAGGTCTCTTCTTTGAGCTACTTACTGACCAGGTGCAAAGGCAATATCCATTTAACTTCTGTGCCTTATTTGTTTTATTTGTAAAATTATGATACTTCATAATTAATATTTATCGAATTCTAATGCCAATTTGATATTACTCACTATGCATCATTAAATACTGGCTTCACACTTTAAGAAGATGGTAACTATTATTTGACAGAGGAAGAGAGAGACTATATCAACATTGAATAAGATGTCCCAGAAGACAGAGTTCCTAAGATGTGGAGCTGGGTTCACACCTCACTTTGCCCCTGCTCTTTGCCATTTTTTTATGTTGCCCTTTAGGCATGATCATAATCTCCCTTGGGAAAGTACACATAGTAAGTAAATATGAAAATAAATATGCTCATATTGTGAAATAAGTTGGAAACTACAAATTTTTATTTTAAAAAATGACTTTTCAGCTTCTTGAATTACAAGAAATTCATTTTTGTTGCTTACAAACTACCAAGTTTATGGTATTTTGTAATAGCAGTCTAAAGTACTGAGTCCCTCAAAAATATAATAGGTAGAGGATTTAGTGACAGAATTTGAATAGTTAAGCAGACAACACTTGTAGAAGCACAATATATTTTGTGTTAATATCACTGTCATTCCAAGGACTATGGGCTACTACCAATAAAGACAGATCCTTAAGTTTGTTCTCAAGTAGTTATGGGTTTTTGTTTTGTTTTGTTTTTTACTTCATTTTTACCTTATTAAATAATTGCCATCTACGTAGAACCATGTTCAAACACAGTTCTTACTGTAAACATGGAAACGGACAGAAGACATCTTAAAATTTGTTATAACTCTGATTTGTCATCATTAGCTTATTATAGGAAATATCTGATTTTTAAGAATTAGATATGTTCTCATGACTTAATATATGTGGAAAATTAAAGATCAAATTTCTGAAAAATCAGGTAAAAATGATAAAATGGAGATACTCAAATTTCTCACATTGTCTATAACTTATTGTTTTAGTTAGCTTTTTCATCTCTGTGACCTAAAGAGTTGGCAAGAAAAATGTAGATGAGAAAAAGTATATTTTGGCTCATTGTTTCAGCAGTTCAGTCCATGGTCTGCCAACTCCATAATTCTCGGCCCCAGCTGAGGCAGAACATCATGGCAGGAGGGCATGGTGGAGGAAAGCTGTTCAGGACGTGACACCAGGAAGCAGAGAAAGCTCTGCTCACCAGGGACAAAATATAAACCCCCAAGGCATGTCCCCAGTGACTTACCTCCTCCAGTCACATGCTACCTGCCTACAATTACCACAGAATTAATCCACATTAGTGGATTAATGCACTGATTAGGTTAAGGCTTTGTGCACCTTCTTGCATTATCTCACACATGAGCTTTTGAGGGACATCTCAGATCTAAACCATAACGATTTTCAATTTCTTTTTTATCATTCTCTTGAATAGGCATAATAGTTAAATTAGTCCTACTGAATGTGAGGTGATCTGGCTACCATGATATTTTAGAATTGAATTAGATTGATAAAATATATCTTTTAAACAAATATACAATTCAATATTTTAAAGTATATATATTTATATTTCATCTTATTAGATTACAATTTAGAATGGAAGGTGTTTTGATGATAAAAGAGTCAGAAGTATATACTTTAATTACAGATTTTGAAAACATTCTTGAAACATGGTAACATCGCCCTTTAAGCTATGATTGCCACAATGAAGAGTTACTGATAAATCTGGGTATCTTCAGCCATTACCTCTATCAAGGGCCTTCCATACATTTTAACTATGGGTTTACTAAATATCTCATTGAGGTTATGAGGTATTATGTATCTCTTAAAAGTCATTACCATAGTGTTTCTTTTTCCCACTGCTGTCTGAAACATTATTCTGAAATATGAAATAAAAGACACGCTACTCAGAATGTTTTGCCTTTCCATAAATATGCAATGATTTTGATAACTTTGTCATTTGTTTATATTTTTAAGCATCAAATCTTTTCCATATGGTAAAGTCAGCCATTCAATAAGGGTTTATGAAATAAATGAATATCCAGATAGCAATTATAATAAACTTATAAGTTTAATAATTGCTCATTTTTACTGACCACTTTCTGAGTGAGGAATTTTTAATTGTAAGAAATTTCTAGCTAACATATTAAATAATTGTTACAAGAAATTTGACTAGATACAAGCATTGATCCCATTTTACAAGCTATGGAATTGAGAGGTAAAGGAAAATCCAAATGATCATATTACTATTATATAGCAGACCAGGATTCAAGTCCAATGATCCTACAAAGGCTCCAGAGAAAGACTACCTATGATTAAATTCCATCTTAATCTCCTACCAACTATTTTACATTGGGCAATACATTCAACTTCTCTGAGCCCCAGTTTCAACAACTTTAAAATGCAGTAAGACTAATTTGTACCCAACTATTGCCAATTAAATTAGCTACTATATGTATCATTCTTAAACAGTGCATAATAAATGATCAATAGAGGATGGCTTTTTATTACCTATTTATTCATATGGAGGTACAGTCATGGGTCACTTAAATGGGGATACATTCTAAGAAATGCATCATTAGGTCACTTCATCATTGTACAAATATTGGAGAGTATACATACACAAACTTAGATGGCATAGGTCAATCCGTGGATGTTAAAAGACACAGAAAACAGGAAACGAATGAGGCTGCTGGCAAGACCCAACAATTATTCCACAGTACACTTTTAAATAAATAGAATAATATACTATAAAATTAAAATTAAAATTATAGTACACTAAATACATAAAACAGCAACATAGTCATTTATTATTATTGAGCATTATGTACCATGCATAATTGTATATATATTTTATATGATTGTTGCGGAGGTTTGTTTCCATGGACATCACCAGACAGGTTAGTAATGCATGTGTTATAATGATGCATGGTTATGATTTCAGTAGGCAACAGGATTTTTTTTAACTCCCTTATAATCTATGGGACCACTATCATATGTATGGTCTGTCATCAACCAAAATTTCATTTTACTGTGCATGATTGTACAACCTATGGCACACTGACAAAAAAAAATGGGCAGATGATTAAATATTTTAATGAGACACATAAATCAAAAATATATATGTAATCTAATCATTTATTAACAAATACACATGAAGCAGTGCAAACCAGAAACACTGCTCCACATTTACAATGGGGACACAACATTAAACAAAACAGGCATTTTTTTTTTGACCCTGCCTCATGGAGCCTACTTTCTCGATCTTTTGTGGTTATGGCAGGAGATAAACAAGATACATGTTTAACCCAAAATTTTGGCCACAAAATGGAGGGAAGAGGAACTCATGCTTTGTTATACAACTTGATAGATAAAGTTACTCCTCAGAGAAGAACAAGCCAAATTTAAATCTAAGACTTAAAAGAGATTACTTTGCCAGCAAGAGGTACTGTACCACAGGGCAAAACATAATGTGCCACGCACCAGTTTTCTAGATAAATAGAGGTAGGAACACAAGATAGTGATGAAGTTTATGAGTAAGTTAAAAAAGAAAGCTCTCTGATTTCAAGACTATAGTGAGACCACAAAAGTTCCTCTATCAGCAATGTCACTTTAATGATGTATTTGAGAGCAATGAGGCTTAAAAGCCTGAATTCTAGCACTTATGTTATAAGGCTGCTTTTAATTCTCGCCCAGGGCCCACTTTCTTTTAGAAACAATGTTTTCCCTGAGGCCTTCAATAAGGAGTGAGGTCTGTGCTACTCCAGAGTATCTGCTACCCAGGGAATAGTTAATGGGGTTGCACAGTAGGAGCCATGACCCCCACATCCCTGCACTTTGGGGAATCCATTTTCAGCTTGGATTCTAAACTGGAAATGATTCTTTCCATTAAAACATGTTTTAAAAAGCCTCTATCATACCCACAGCATGCAAGAAAAAGCTGATCTCTAGAAAACTCAGGAGATATAGGATGTTATAGAAAGACAAAAAGATAGTTACAATGTGAAGAAATCATTCTTGCATTTAGAATTCTGAGATCAGTGGACATGACAGGTAAACAGTCAAGGGATAAGAACCACTGGTAGAAATGATTCATCTCCAGTTTCTTTAAGTATAGGAATCCAGTCCAAAGCAGATCAATTCCATTAGTCACACCACTTAAATGTTACCATCACTGTAGGAAAACCACAGATGACTATCACAACATACTATATTCACCTGTGTATTATAGACTACACATAATTTCCAGTGTAGGGTACTAGTCCCAACAAATAATTTAATCCTCTTGAAAATATGCAAGTTTAAAAATCTCTAGGAATCTGCAGATATTATTTGTCTTTCAGACCCAAGTTGCTGATGAATGGAGTGAGCAAAAAAGAAATTGTCTTACAAAGTTCTTCCATAGTGAATCACATTTCTCTCTATGTATTAAGCAAGTGCTATTCACTTCAACACAATACCTGCTGGCTCAGGACTATGAAGAAGTCTTTGTGCATGTATGTTTACATGTGAAATACAAAGAAAAATAAATTTCAGTTTCTTCTGCCTGGGGCCTTGCAATCTTGTAGAAAGTTAATAAAAATCCCATAAAAATCAATATATGACTGATTGCACTTATGTAGCTTTTTCTGTGCAATATTTATGCATTCAAATTTAGATTATTTGGACAAAACCTGTGCATGATGGTGTATGCCTGTTGTCCCAGCTACTCTGGAGGTTGAGATGGGAGGATCACTTGATCCCCAGAGTTGAGGACTAGCCTGGAAACCTGAGTGAAACTCCATCTCAAAATACTACTACTAATAATAATAACAATAAGGATAAAAATTTGAAATAAGATATTTGGATAATAACAGGGTAGGTTATTTTCTGCTGTATTGAAAAAAAAAATCTGTCACCAAACAATTAAAATGATGACACATTTCACACTCTGATAAGCTGGATTTATGAATTTGGTAATATTGTGACTTATTTGACAGATGCGTTTTTTTCTTTGGAATTTAGGAAACATCTCTGTCTTTTCCCTTGTTTCATCTCTTTGATCTTCAAGGATGACAAAATATGCTAAGAGAAGTAGAAAGAAAATTATATGGTAAAAGAATTTCTTTTTTAATAAAGAATCAGGAAAAATAGTATGAAATATTTGGATTTGCAAGTAGATTAAGAGTAGGATTAGTTGTAATAGAGCTGCAGTAGAAGTGAAAATTACCCCACATAAGCAGAGCTTCAAAGTTAGAGAAAGGATATTATTTGTTAAGCAAAACATTATATAATCTGTCTGAATAATAGAAGAAATATGAGGAGGTTGAAAAAGCATTTGTGGCTCTGTCCCTGGTATCCCTTTACCCCTCTAGGTAACCTGCCTCACAGGCACCTGAAGTGCCATTCAATAGAACACCTTGCAACATCATTGATGCTCAAGAGTAAAAGCAAGTGGTTATTTCTTCTAAATGTGACTTTAAAAAAATTGTCTATAAGGCCACCTATAAACACATGAAAGGAATTCTCCAGAGTCATTTTCTAATTTAGCCTGAATGAAGAGAAGCTCACTGGCAAGTAATTTGAGTTCTCAAATTAAACTCATGGAGAGATGCATACTGAATGAAAATTGGATTTTTAATATTGGCCTGTTTAAGTAACCTAAGGAGTTTGTCGTAATAAAAATGAGGGATGTTTATTGATTCTGGGCTGATCACCTTTTCTGACTGGTACAGGCAGGGACTTGAGTCTGATTACAGAAAGCAAGTGCCTCTAGATCTGAGTTAAAATGTAGAAAACAGAAAAGAGAGGTGAAAATTCAGCTCTCAAAATGCCTCTTGCCTCTTCTATTATTTAAATGTGTCTTTATGATGAAAAGGTGTTCTCAGATACAAAAATATGAGTTAGACATGAATGATAACAGTCTAGCATAATAGAAAGATGGATTTAGAAAATCAGGATTCTGATCTCTAGTATGAGCTTTCTACAGAAATTTGAGCCATCTTATGATCACTTTAGTTTCTAATTTTTGTGCATGTGTGCACAAAGAAGATGATTTTCACGGGTTCTTTCATTTATATCTCATAGAAATTCCTTAATGTCAGTCTTTTCTGCCCCCATTTTAATGATAGGAACACCAAGGCTTAGAAAGCTCACTTAGTCAATGACTAACTTGTTTTTGCTTTCAATATTTAATTCAGAATCAGTTTAATGCATAATAATAAACAAGATTTTGCATATCAAAAATTTTAGAGAAATTGTAAAATATATTTATAAAATCAAATGCATATTATAGGAAATAAATAAAAAATCATTCTAATCAATAATTTAATTATTGGGAAGTTTATTTTGGAGAATTCAAATAAAGTTCACAAAGAAATGTCAAGACCTTTTAATATCATTTAGTTTCTGATCATATTGGGTGGTCTGGATGGAGTAAGTTTAGCAACAAAAATGACTATGTACATTTGTCTAATTTAAATGCATATTCAAGTTAACATTTTGTTTCAATACCAACATTTAAATATGGTTATGATAAGTCATTTTTTGTGAAAGATATGTGAAAATATTTTCATCTTTCATTATTTCTAATTGAAAACAATAGAGGTAGCAGTTTACTGAAAAGGTATCAATACTATAGATTATTATGGATGTAATCTCTTCTTAATTAAAATTAAAATATGCATCAGCATATCATTTTAAATAAGTTATATGCAAATTGAGTATTCATAATACCCATAAGAGGTAATAAGACAGTTCTGATGTCATCCCAGTCTATAATTAAATGGACAGTTTATTACTATAAAACGTCTTCCCTGGTTAAGGTGAAACTAGAAAAACTGAAAAATAATACTTTTTGAGATTCTAGGGAGAAACTGTAAATTAATATTTTGTTCTCTAAATTTATACTTCAAATCCCATTTTAATCATCTATAAAATTACCAATCAGACAGAATTTCAGAGATTTCTTGAAATAACATACCATGAAAAACAAGTAATTCATTCAAGGTTTTTATTTTTTTTCTTTTACTGCTTAAGAAATCTATGGAGATTTGATGGCTTTTTCCATTCATCTGCATTTTCTGGTTAGTTAATCATGAATACCTAGTTAGTCCTTACTTGTTGATTAATTAGCAGAAAAAATGAAAGCCATTAACTTTCTTTAAGCCCCAGGGGTTGAGCTTTACACAAGCTCAAAATGTTCTTCAAATTGAAATTGTTCTTCGAATTATTCTTCCTGTAACATCTGATTATCTAGCCAAAAAGGCTCAAGTACTTAGCCATATACAACGGTTTTATAACCAGGGGAATGTGGTATATATTTAAACATGATTTTCTCAATCAACTGACAATAATTTCAGCTTCACTGGTGATATCTTCCTCTGGGGATGTGAGAATTGAGGACCTAATTACTAGTATTTGATTTCCACCAGTTCCAGACATTTCTACCTTTCATTCCTTACATATATATTAAGCACTCTATGTTCTAGGTACTACTTTAGACTTATGGGATATATCAGAGCACAAAGAATAGAGAATATCCTCACCCTAGTGTCTAGGAGGAAAACAATTAACACATATGATAAGTAAATCATATTGTAGAAGATATTAAGTCTTATGGAAGATAAAGAAAATGTACAGCACAGTAAACAGGTGGCTGCATTATTAAACAGGGTGGTCAGGGTTGACCTCTGGAGTGAATCAGATTTCATGAAAGTATTGAAAGGGGTTCAGAGTTAACCATCATCATTACTTCAACAATTAAACACTTTATTTTTCCATGTGAAAATAAGAAAAGCATTGTTAGCCAAATAAAAACTATTCAAAATAAACAGTTGCAGGAAATAAAGGAACATACCTCACAACACATTTGAAATGTAAATTATTTTAGATCTCTTACCATGAGTTTTCTTTCTATAAAGGAAATTGGGCCACATTCTTTATTTTTAATATCTTCATCAGATTTTTAAAAATACATCCTGTCATGTATTAGAAATTATTATTCTAGAAAAAAAAATTTTGACATAGCACAAAAGGAGATTTAGCTATAGCTTACTTAGAAACTCTCCCAACATCAAGGTTTTCATAGTAAAGATTGACTAGGAGCAAGAAAATTTGAAGTAAACCTAAGTAACTTGAGTTCATTATGGGAACTAATTTTTTTTTCATAAATTCTGGAATCTGCATGGGTTCAGATGAATTCCTTGCCTAATATTAACAATTCTTATTTATTGAAGGTTTATTATGAACATTTAATATTCATGTATATGGTCCTATAGGAGTATATTTTATCATTACTTCCAATAAGAAAAATGTATTATTATATCCTCATTTTAAGAATTAAAAAGTTAAGGAACTGAAGGGATAACAAGTATTAATGGGAGAATTAATTTCTGAATCCACATGTCTTGATTGCATAGCATGAGATCTTAATACACTGTTCCAATAAGAAGTTTGACTGTCACTACCACACTATGGGTCAAATATAAGACACTATTTTGAATTCAGAAAAAGGTGTTAGGATGTTTATTACTGTTCATTTAAAACTAAGAACAATATTGATCCCAAAAAATATTCAGTTAGGGATGAAGCCTACTCTGTGCTCCTGTAGGTTCAAACCTGGATAACCCCTTCAGATGGTTCTCAGCATCCAGAGGAAGGAAAGAGAGATGGCAGTGTTTCAGTATGCAGGTTGACAGAAGCAACCTCACGGTGTCTTCAGTTATAGTTAATTGCCACATATTATATTTTATTAAACAACCTAAAGTCTTTTAGAGACTTTATAATCTAGTTTGACTAAGTTAATCTTTGCAAAAGAAGCAAGTAGTTTGAGAACACTTCTTGCAAAGAGATTAACAATTAAGCATGGTGCTAATAACTTAAGTACAGCTGAGCATATTATCTGTAGCAAACAATGCAAGAAAATGAGACAGCTGAGAGTTTTTCTACTTCCCTAGTGTATACTTTTTCAGTCAAGTCACATTCCAGATTTCAAATGCAAGTATCTAATCAGATCTGACTCATTCAGTCACATTTCTTTTAGTTAAGATATAATTCTTATAAGCACTAAAAATTTGTTAGGCTTTAATAGAATATTTTAAATAGTTTTCATTTCATTTTCTTGCTTCCATTTTGCATGTTGTGCTCAGTAATAGCAGTACAATTATATGATTATAAAAGTAAATATTCATTTGCTAGGGAGACATTCACACAATATTTGTTGATATTTATGAGGCCACAGATACAGATCATCAAAGCAATTAACAATAGAAATAAGGATGGATTTTTATTATAAAATTGACATTAACTTACTTCTGAATTAATTTAAAAACTAATAGAAAGTAATTCTTATTGTACCTTTAAATAATGCCCCTAAATATCTGAGTAAATTTATTTTTTTTTCAAACTTACTTGTAACTGATTGGTTTTATATCCTTCCATTAATGGTTTTCCCTAGCTCATAAATATGCTTATGTGCATGAACATTATAAGTCTAACTCATTTTAGCTCATTTAAAATATTAAATATTAACTCTTCATTGATGTGGTCATTGCTTTAACTGCAATGTCTTCTTGTCATTAAGCTCCTGATATTATCATATTTTTAAGCTCAAAGCTTTTATAACTCCTCTGTCTCTTGTGCTGTATAAATAAATTGGCAAATCCAGTGTTTCCTTTCTCTCCAAGGCACTTCCATTTATTCCTTCCTTTCCATGAATTAACATCACCATGTACAAGAAAAGTCCAAATAAATATTATTTTAGCAACCTCTTTTTTGCTAGTCTCCCTTGTCATGCCCAACCCCTAAAGAATAGCCATGATTCATCTGTCCATATTTGCCACATTATTCTAATTTTAAGATTAATTTTAAAGATTCTAATTTTAAAAACTAGAATATAAATCCTCCTCAAAACAAAAATATCCTCGAGTACATAAATTTTCCTACCTGCCCTATAAAACATGCTGCCTAAATCCTTAACCTTATACCCTTGGTAAGGTCATATTCTGTATAAAGTCTGAGTTCTGGTATCAGGCAAAAATGTGAAGCTTCTTTTGAATTTTTATTGTTTTTGTCAATAAAATATTCATAACATTTTTTCTTTCCATTATATGGCATGTGCATGTTTTCCTTCATATGGTTTATCCATGTGGATAAAAACTGTTTCACACTTAAAATTCTTAGCATATTTGCATGTTTATAAGAACTCAACATTAATATTTAATGAGTAAAAATAATACCTCGTTTTCTTAGCCATTTAAAATGGACTTTAGCATATTTCTGTGCTTCAGAGACATGAAAATCCTCTGTCATTTACTAGTATATTTGAGAAAACATCAGCTAAGACAAAGTTTCTATATTGGGGGAAACCACTTGGGCACAAACACAAAATACAGAAACGTGACAAGGTACTATTCTGTGAGAAATATGAAAATGAAAGATATTTTATAGCCACATATTTGAATTGTGTGACAGTGATCAAGCTCTTTGCAAAACACAGAAGGAGAAAAAATACAATTTATAAAATCTTTGATGGTAAATAACTCATTCTTGCATATTCTTTTTCTCCTTTTGTGCACTAGGTCAAACATTACAGTTTTTTTTTTGTTGTTGTTGTTTGTTTGTTTTTTGTTTTAAGATCTGTTTAAAAATCATTCATTTAGGGGCTGGGGATGTGGCTCAAGCGGTGGCGCGCTCACCTGGCATGAGTGCGGCCCGGGTTCAATCCTCAGTACCACATACAAACAAAGATGTTGTGTCCACCAAAAACTAAAAAAAAACAAAACAACAACAAAAAAATCATTCATTTACTGAAAACTTCTCTAATCAACATTACACTAAACTATTTTTCCCTTAATGTGGATCCCTGAAGTATTTGCATTTACTTGCTTCTTTTATATCCTCCCTCCTATTGCTCTCTTTTAGACAGCTTTATTTTGTATTGTTTGTTCAATTGAAAATCACTTCCTTTAAATGTAGGAGCAACTATGTTGTTTATTTTGGAAGACAATTTTCAGTTTCTTACAAAGCCAATCATAGCCTTATCATGCAACCAATGACACACACCTTGTATTTGCTCAAATGACTTGAAAATTTTATGTCCACATAAATACTTTCCCATAAATGTTTACAGCAACTTTGTTCAGAATTACCATAACTTGGAAGTAACCTAAGATGTCCTTCCAATAAGTCAATGGATACATAGCAAATCATGATGCATCCAAACAATGGTGTGTTATGCAGTGACAATAAGTGAGCCTGGGAGCCACAGAAAGAGGTAGAGGAAACTAAATGAAGACAGCTTTGTGTAATTCCAACTAACTGACATTCTAGAAAGGGAAAAGTTATGAAGACAATGAAAAAGATCCAGTGGTTGTCTGGGGTAAGGAGAAGGAATGGAATGCAGGACATTTTTAGGGAAGCTAATCTAATCTACTTCCTTGATATATTCCAGCATTTGCATTTTTAAAAATATTTATTGTAGTTGGACACAATACCTTATTTTATTTATTTATTTTTATGTGCTGCTGAGGATCGAACCTAGATCCTCAAACATGCAAAATGAGCCCTCTACTGCTTTGCTGCAACCCCAGCCCTCTAGTATTTACATACTGTATGATACAGTCATGGTGAGCACAGGACGTTTCTATATTTGTCCAGATTCATATAATCTACAGCACAAATAAGTGAATCCTAATGTAAACCATAGTTATTAGTATTCATCCATAAATGTAATTGTTATGCTGCAATAATGGAAACCATTAACCATAGGGAAGTCTGCACAGGATAGGAAAAGGGGCTTATATGATAACTTCATACTTTACATTTAATTTTTATGTAAAACTAAAACTGTCTAAAATGTTTCAAAATTAGATCTCACTGCCAAGAAGAGGCATAACAAATAAATGTAATGTGATATACTGATGGGATCCTAGAACAGAAAAAGGAAATTAGGGGAAAACTAAGAAAACAAAGTTTGGCCTTCAGCTAATAATGTATCAGTTTTGGTTTATTAATTGTGATAACTGTAACACACTAAATGTGTATTACAATAAGCATTGGATATATAGGAGCTCTGTGTACTATCTTTCAAAATTTCTGTAGACAGCTTTATTGAAAAGAAAAAGATTTACTTATCATATATTCTGTTTAGGAATATCATGAGGAATGTGAAAAGGTGCATAATAGCTTTCATATTTATGAAATTATTGAAAATAACTTTAAGCATTTATTTAAAATATGTTACTAAATTTTTAGTCTTAATTAGAAAAATGTGCAAGATTCAAATAGTCTATATATAGAATGGCTATGTCATCAGAGTAAAATAAATTTTTTTGTTGCTGTTTTTTTAATCCAACCACATTATTTGTTAAGTGTTAACACTGCATTTAATTATTATGCTCAAATTTCTTGATTTCATTTGCAGTGAACGTCAGCTAAGTGTCCTTTCTGTTATGATACAGCTATACCTCACTGAAATTTCTCCTTTCTCTTGTGGCTAGCTGTATGTAGCCTGGAAATGCAGAAAACAATTGATATTCCTAGGAATGTCACAGTTTTGCAACTCATTTCATCTGAATATACATATTCTTATTGAATTCACGTATCTTTTACATTACTAAAAGTAGTTTGCCCAAAATATTGATTTCCCTTTGCTTCACTTTCTATGATAAAACAGTTGAGAATGTTTTTTCTTGGCTCAATTCATATGGCATCTGTTCTCTCCACCCCATAACTCATTCGTCATGCAAAAGAGGAATCTTGTTCCTGCAGTGGTATCGATCCACATGGCCCTTTTGGTTAGAAGTAAAGCCTCTTTAATTACTTTGGCTGACTTTCATTTTTTACAAAGTCTTAGGCACATCAACTATCATGTTGTAGTGTTTTCATTTGTCTTAAATTTAGATGCACTTTGGTCTCCAAAGATTGATTGACTGTCTATATTCTTGAAAAAATGGCCTATCCCAGTCTATCTTAACTTTTCCTGGCTTCAAAATCTGAAAGAGCTATCTCTCAGCTTCTCCTAGGGTTTGATAACCTCTTCCTTTCCTTCACCAGAGGTGTTTTGACCTTTAATTAAAAGGAAAATTTGTTGTCTTCCATTCAGAAGACAGCAAATAATGAACTCATTAAAATGAGGTTAGTGTTCAGGCCTTAGAGCAATAAGAGTTGAAGTCTCATTAGCAGCTAACAATGCAGAACACAGCACATAAATAAACCTAATATGGCACAGCAAAATGCCTCGGTGCATTAAATTTGAGCAGAATCAAATGTTTACCATCAATGATGTCTAGGGCATGAAGTTTTAATGCACTTAATAAAGGAAAGCAAATTGCTTCCTATTAACCATGAAATGTAACCACAGAAAGTGCCCCAAAAAGTGTATTATGTAAATGTGGGATATGTTAGTAATTAACAAGGATATTGTAGAAAAATATCTGCCTTCCTAAATAGATGTGGTAATTAGGACGAATAAAAAGGGACTTGAAATCTCTAAATGTAATTCTAGAGATTAACTAAAATAATGTGGAATGTAAGATTTTTAGAAGGGACTATATCATCCATAGCACAACATGAGAGATATTTGCAATGTCAGTAATGTTAACAATCAGTAGTTGATAACCTTCTGGGTGAGGAATTCCTTAAGAACTTATTTGAAAAGAGTTACTGTACTTCACTTATAGATGCATTAGAAATTGTTTCTGCAAGTCCTAAAACTTTGTAAGTTTTTTCTAACACTAAATGATCTATGATTAGAAAAGGGAGTTTTATGTAACAATATTCACATTAAAATATTGGTAACAATAATCGTCTAATTTTCCATGGTTTCAAATACCTTAAAGTTGGGTTTTTGTTTCACTATGTTTCTTCTACAGCTAACAAGTATCTAATATACTGCTTAAATAAAAAAAAATCATTAGGGAAATATTTCTCCAAAATACTTTAAGTCTGCTTTCATTCTACACTTCTTGAGCTCTTATGAAATACAAAAAGAAAAAAAAAATGTCGAGGAGGGGGCACTTAACACCTGCTTTACATAGATGAAACCAACACATCAAATGATAAGTTGGAGATTTTGAAGAGATACTTTACTCTGAATAAAAAAGGCAGCCCTCAGGGTTATACAAAATTACATACAAGAGGAAGTGAGGGGAAAGGGAAAATAAAACAAGGGGGAGAAATGAATTACAGTAGATGGGGTAGAGAGAGAAGAGGGGAGGGGAGGGGAGGGAAGGGGGGATAGTAGAGGATAGGAAAGGCAGCAGAATACAACAGACACTAGTATAGCAATATGTAAATCAGTGGATGTGTAACCGATGTGATTCTGCGATCTGTATACGGGGTAAAAATGGGAGTTCATAACCCACTTGAATCAAAGTGTGAAATATGATATATCAAGAACTATGTAATGTTTTGAACAACCAACCATAAAAAAAACCAACAACAACAACAAAAAAAATGTAATGAATAGTTTGGATGAGATGCAAAGTAAAATCATTATTTTAGATTATAAATCCAAAAAAATAAAAAATAAAAGGGTGTTTTGTTCATTGCTCAAAAACAGCTAGATTTACCGAATCTTTCTCTTTTGGCTTTATATTTAATAGAATTAATTTTTAGAGCACTTTTAGGTTCTCACTATAATCAAAGGTTTTTTTTCTACATACATTTTTCTTATCACTCCATTCCCTTTTTTTCACCATTACCGTCTCTCTCCAGAGTGGTATAATCATAATGAGAATCAATGAACTAACTTTAACACATCATTATTACTGAAAGTCTTTAGTTAGCATGAAGGTTCAATATTGGTGATTGTACATTCAGTAGGTTTGGATAACGTTTAATAATGTGTATCTGAATTCAGTACACTATCATGTGAGTATTTAACTGCCTAAAAATTCTCTGTGCTTTACCTATTTATCTTTTCCTTTCCTCTAACTTCAGGAAGCTACTGATTTTTTTTTTTACTGTCTTCATAGTTCTGCATTTTGCAGAGTGTCATGGAGTTGGAATCAGTTGCATTCTTTTCAGATTGGCATCTTTCATCTTAAATATGCATTTAGAGTTCTTACACATATTCTCATGGGCTTCATAGTTCATTAATTTTAACAGCTGAATAATATTATATCTCATAAATGCACTGATTTGTTTATGTACTCACAAATCAAGACATAATGGTTGATTCCATTTTAGCAATAATAGATTAAGCTGCTATAAACATTTGTGTGTAGGTTTTTATGTAAATGTATGTTTTCAACTAATTTGGGCATATAACAAGGAGGGTGAGTAAGAATTGTATGATTAGTGCACATTTAATTTTTTAAGAAATGTCAAACTGCCTTCCACAGTGTTTTCACTATTTTGTGTCTCTGACCACCATGAATGAGATTCCAACTCAGCCTTTCCAGCATTTGGCCTCCTCAGTATTGGACGTTCACATTTCTAATATGTATTCAGTGGTATCTTATTATTGTTTTAATTTTCCACTTCCTAATAAGTTTTAATTTGAGCACCTTTTTGTATTTTTACTTTTAATATGTATATCACATCTTGTGTGGTACCTGTTTAGATCTGCCCATTTTTAAAAACTGTGTTGTTCATTAATTATTGTTGAGATTCAAGGTAATTTGAATGATTTGAATAAATCTTTTGTGAGAAAAAAAAAGGCAGCTGGTAATTTTGAAACAATGTTCATCTAATACCCAAGATCTGAACAAAACAGGAGTCAGCACACACCACATTTAACTCTCTCACAACCTGCATTCAATCTGTAATTTATCTTAGAACCCTTATCTTTAAACTATATTCAGATCACTTTCCTCCTACTTTACCACAAACTCCAAGGCACTCATTTCTCAATTAGGCTTTTTCTTCCTTCTAAATGTTTCCTTCCTCCATACTTATCCTCTTCTGACCCAGTCAATCCTTCATACATCAAGCACATACATGTGTGAATTGTAAACATAAAATTTCTGCTCAAAATTCTCTAGTGTCTACTCATTACATTCAACTTATCTACTCACATTAGAAATGTATGTGATTATTGTCAAGCCATTAGAAGGTACACTTGTAGGCAGAAAACTATTTTGTTCAAAGCTGAATCCCCAGTACGTAGCACAACTAAACTAACATTCTCCAAAAAATATTTCTTGAATATACAAGCAAGGTAATATATTCCACTTGTTTGGAAATCTTAAATTACAGCAAATTCCTTTATGGAAAAATATAAAGTGAAAGATGTATGTCAAGTAATTACAAAGGATACTGCTCACATAGGAATATTTTGAATGTTGCCTTGCTTTTGCTGGGAATTGAGGTCAGTACCAGAAAACTGAAACCATTCATGCAATTTTGTTGTTTTTCTTTTTCACAAGCATCTCACTAGGTTCCCTTCATCCACAGGGAATCAGAGTTGGTAGACTAGTAGGTGTGTATCAGGTGATGTCAGCCTGTTTTGTTTTAAATGTGAATTGTAATTAGGTTTTAAATAGGGTTGAGCTTGGGGAAGTGACAACAAAATCTCACAGGATATTTTATTTTTGAAACTCCTCAGTTTTTGTCAGATGGAGTGACTTTCTAGAAGTTGACTCATCTACCAAGTACAGGAAAATTCCTTCTTAAAATACTATGCCTTGCCATGGATTTTAATATATTTTGTATGGTTTTTCATAACTTATCATGACTCTACACACATAATAAGGTTTTCTTTGAATTTAGAGAAAAACCTAGAAATGCACATTATCTTTATGCTGGTAGCAGTACAATGAGAAAATTTTACTGTATTTGAGCTTAAACAACAAATAAGCTTTAATGTCTCAAATAATATATATCGATTCATAATTTGATATTTAGTCTTTGGAAATGATTCTTGGGATACATATTTAAAGTTGTATATATCTGAATGTGCGCTTGCAAAATATTCAACTTTGAAGACAATGAAATTTTTCAAGAATATATATGTAAAGTTGTAAAAATTTGAACTAATCCACATTTGTTCAGTTATGGTAAAATGGACATGAAAATATATTATTATGAAAATAAAGCATAGAAATAAAACATAGAAAATAAACAAAAATAATTACACCTGCAGGATATTATCTATCTATTGATCCATCCATCTGTCTTTTTTAAGGGGCACAGTGTATTAGCAGGACACAGGAGCTTCCTTGAAAGATAGAAGTGCTTTAATAAATGTTTGGTGAAGTACATTTCCTGAAGGTCATGCAGTGGTATTTACTTACATTCTATTTGGTCCCTACAGGTAAATATGTTTGCAAATAAGATTTTCTCAACTGAGCTGCTAAACAAATTCATATTTACTAATTACTGAATTTATGCTATTATAGTAACTACATTCAAAATTCTTTAATGATAGTTATATTTTAAATTATATAGTCAATAATGATTACTTTGTTTTATTTTCTAAGTAATCACAGGGGATTGATTAAAATATTTAATTTGACACTTTTAATTTTTGATCTAAAGTATTTATGCTATTTTAATAAAATGATACTATTGAAAAGCATCATTTATATTTTACTATATCAATGCATTACATTCTGATAATAATAACAAATTTTCTGAGAGATGTATCCTGTTGGTTCCTCTATTACTAAAAATATATGTTTAAAAATAGATACCATTCTTATTTAGAAAGTAGAGATATATTCACTGTGGTACATAAAATATATATTTACCATCTTTCATATATGTGTTTTGCAATACATAAATACTGAGCAAGGTCAATGACTTGTTTTGTTCAAATTACTTTTTTATATAATTCAATTGAACTATTCCTGTACACAACTATTGGCACCATCAGAACTATTCCTGTACAAAACTATTAGCACTATCAGTAATATATTCTTTGTTGTAGGGCAGGAATCAAAAATACTGATGTGAAAGTATGTTTTTTTCTTTTTCATATTAAAGCAAATTACTACAGTAGATAAAATTTGAAATTAAAATTCGAAACACTTACCAAGTACAGAACTCTTCTGCAGTTCCAGGACATTTTCTAATAGAATTATTATAGGAAAAAAAAATAGCTGCAAAGCTGTGCAAGGAATCTCTAAAGGATGTCTTCATAGCCCAAGACCCTAAAAATCTGTCACAAAATTCAGACATTTCCATGGTGCTTCTATATAACTAGTTATATAAAAGTGAGAATAGAAAGTATTATATCTGTGATCAAGAATTGTTTTGGAATTGTTATAACATTTAATGAACTAAAAATACAATTAATAAGTGAAGACATTTCTATTAAAGATACTCCTCATCAGTATGTGAGCAAGGAGTATTTCTCAAGATGAAATGAGGGAAAGCCATTACCCAACAATTATTGAATATCTCTGTCAGCAAGTATTATTGTAAATCCAACCTGGTCTTGTACTAAGAGAAGACAGGAAGGACAATAAGAAATGGAGGTGCCATCCATGAACCAAGGCAAAAAGAGTAAACCCAAGAATGGAAGCCAGTGACTTGGTAAGGAGGTGACTGACTGGGAGGCTTATATTTTCTAAGGCCTAAAAATAAACTAAGAATTATTTTTAAGAATATATTTGTCTTTCAGAAGTAATTTTTTTAATGAAAACAGTTTTGTAATTGTTTTTAAAAAATTTTCACCTGGAAAAGAGGCTCCAAGAAAGGTATCATCATATTTACTTAAAGTTTAATTGTTATTTCTAAATATATTTTCAGTATTCCATAATATTACAAAATTGATCTTGATCTGAAGCTCTTTAGAGAGAGCAAAATCCTGAAATAATGAATTTTATACAAGTCTCTTACAGACAGCTTAATGTGATTATATAACTAAATGCACACACAAAATCACATTTTATATAAAATCAAGTTACTATATTTTGCTACTTGCATTGTATAATAAATAGGAAACTACATTCAAATAGAGGATGATGTGACCCAAGAAAACACCTCTATCCCCATGGTTTAACCAGTCATGTAATGATTTTTTTCTTAAAACAGCGTAAATGAAACTTGAGCAAGTAGGGGTAGGTGTAGCTGATTGATAGTTAAAGCTAAGCTAAATCAAGTACAGGATTTTTACTACTAAAGGGTGTTAACATGTTAATAAGCACCAAGAACCACCAAGAGTGTTTATAGTGTTTAAGCATGTAGAACATAGAATTATTTTTCCACAGAGTGATCATATTTCACAGATCTAATGATCATAAGCCACACTTTAGAAAACACTCTTCTATGTTAAGAAAGTCTGTTTTACTGACTATTCCCTTATGCAGTCATTTTGTCCATGACAGCCCAGTGTAGAATAGACCCCAAACTTCCATACACCCCAAACCAGTTCTGAAGGTGGTGACAGGATCAGGACCTGCTCTGGAGTATCCACAAACAGTACAAAGATATCTCCATCAAGTTGGCCTCCTACCCAGCATCTGAAATTATGCAGAGTGATTCAAATTCCATTTTCAAGTTCCAACCTAGCACAAAGAGAACTTCAATCCAGTACACACTCTTATGAGATGCGCTGGTAATCTTTATAAACTACTTGGCTCCTACTCTTATCCAATGTAGATTTTGACTTTCTTATTTTCTTATTTGTGTGTGTGTGTGTGTGTGTTGTGTGTGTATGTACGTATGTTTCCCTTCCTATTTGATTTCTTATTATTTCTGAAGCTGTCTTTTAGTCATTATGCTTGCAGTATCTAGTTTCATTTACTATCCCCACAAAAATCCTACATACAAACTAGCTTTACCTCACTATTACTCTATCATTTACTTAAATACTTTGGTTTAAGGCAAAAGACAATTGGTTTTGTTATTACATTGTAAGAACTTTAAAGGAAATAGTCACACCACAGAAACAATGAACTTTGAAGTTGTAATACATGATTCTTTTTACATCTTTTAAAAAATTCTTGGGCTGGGGATGTGGCTCAAGCGGTAGCACGCTTGCCTAGCATGTGCGGGGTGCTGGGTTCGATCCTCAGCACCACATAAAAATAAAATAAAGATGTTGTGTCCACTGAAAACTAAAAAATAAATATTAAAAAAATTCTCTCTCTCTCTCTCTCTCTCTCTCTCTCTCTCTCTCTCTCTCTCTCTCCAAAAAAAAAAAAAAAAAATCTTATAGGTCATGGTGAAGACTTGGAAACAAAACTTATAGAGAGAATAAATTAAATAACATAATTGAAGACCAGGGTTAGAGGAATCAACTTATAAAAGAGATACTAGTGGCTTAAATAATACATTTTAAGGGTCATAATGAACTTATATTTAATTCAAATTTACTTAATTGATTTAAAATTTCAATCAACTGGGTTGGTGACATAGTTTGGATCTGGAACGTCCCTCAAAAGCCCATGTGTTAATGTTTTTTCCTAGTTTGGTACTATAAGAAGATGCTAAAACCTTTAAGTGGCAGGGGACTATTGGAAGGAAGTTAGCTCATTGAATGCCGCAGTCTGGCTGGGCACAAATCACTAGCCACTGAAGCAGGAACAAACTTTATTTTTAAACTGCAGGAAAACACTTCACACAGCTCCCGGGGACTCGTCCTGAACGCCACGAGGCTTGTCCAGGAACCCCCAGCAGGAAATATCTCTCCGGGAAATCCCTCCTCCTGCACTTCCCCAACCAATGGGAACTCTCGGGGAATCCCCGGAAATCCCCACGAGAACTCCAAAATAGTGCGAGAACTCAAAAGTTGCTGCAGAGGCGGATAGTAATGCCTCGCCTGTCAATCAATACTGTTGGCAAAATGCCAGGGGCCATACAGACTCAGCCGTGGCTCTCAGCAATTGAAGAGGGCCCTTG